>NW_008344599.1:590105-600123 GCF_000622305.1 Nannospalax galili | reverse complement strand
CCTTTAGTCCCAGCACTTGGGAGGCAGAGGGAGGTGGATCTCTGAGTTCAAGGCCAGCCTGGTCTACATAGCGAGTTCCAGGCCAGGTAGGGCTACAGGAAGACCCTGTCTCAAAAAGATAGAGGCTGATGGATCTCTGTGAGGTCAAGACCAGCCTGGTCTACATAGTGAGTTCCAGGACAGCTGGGCCTACAGGGAGACCCTGTCTCAAAAAGACAAAAAAAAAAAAGCATAACTTTCATAGAAGTTGAAAAACAGTGGAGGACTATTCAAATCATAAGCAAAGTCACAGCAAAAATAAAGATGCTATGGAAGTGGACTTGTTGATCAAAAAAGAGAAAACCAACAATGGTGGTAGCAAAAACTGCTTACATCACAAGGGCTGATTTGAAAGGAAAAGGATTTAGAAGTAAAATATCTTGGCTGAGGATAGCCTCCTCCTAAATAAATTAGTGAAATAAAACAAAACCAAACCAGGGTGGGGATGTAGTTCAGTTGGCAGGTGCTTGCATAGCTACCATGCACAAAGCACTGAATAAGCTTGGCGGGATGGCACGCTCCTGTATTCCCAGTACTCAAGAGGTAGAGGCAGGAGGATCAGAAACGCAGGGTCACCCTGTGCTACACAGTGAATTTGAGACCAGCCTGGGCTATAAAAGACCCTGTCTCCAACAACAACAACAACACTCAAACAAATAGACACAAACCAAACAAAAACAAAGTCAACCTTTTCCCACAAATAAAGAACTCACACAAAACATAATTCAATACAAATAAAACATAATTCATAACAAATAAAAGATAATTCAATAGAAAAAAAGAGTAAGGTTTTGAACATAATTCACACAAAAGATATTCTAATGAATCACCAGATTAAAAGATGCTAAATTTCATTAGAGAAAAGAATAGCAAATTAAAAATTACTTTCATCAGATGAACGAAATTATCATAAAGTCAAACGTTATTCAAGATGAGAAGCAAGAAAACGTACACAATACCGGTGGAACTAGTACCACTATTTGGGAAAGAGGTTTCGCATCAGCTAGTAACTGTGAAGATGTGCATACTCCATGATCCAGCAATTCTACTCTGGGTGTACTAGAAAAATGTATGTACACATGTACTAGAAACACAAAAAGGAGTTCAAAAGAGCATTGTCTGTAATAGTAAAAAACTACTCACCTCATTCAAATATTCACTCCCAAACTGACAAATAATGTAACAGAATATTATACAACAATGAAGTAACTAAATTATAGGTACAGCATGGTTTTTTTTAAAGATACAGCCTCATTTTGTTGCCCAGATTGGCCCTGAACTCACTATCTTCTTAGGTCTGCTTCCTGAGTGCTGGGATTAAAAGCATCATCATGCCCAGGTTCAAATGAAGTTTATCAATAAAGTATTGGTCAAGATACAAAATAATATGTTCAGTATGATTTCATTTATATGAAGTTCAAATTTAAGCAAAAGTAAAGCACAATGGCTGGTAAAATAACAAAGAAAAGTGAGGAAGAAATTACAATAAAAATCAGAATAATGTTACTTTGGGATGGAAATGGAAGAGGTTGTGATCAATAAGGACAATGCAGCAAAGGACTTCTGGGATACCAGAATTGTTTTAGTTCTTCACTTGGGAGGCAGTTACACAGACATTTACTATATAACTTATTCACTATTCTAAGTATTTAGAATTGATGTCATTTTCTACACTTATGCTACATTTCACAATTTAGTTTTGTTTTTATATTTATTTATTTATATATTTGTGTGTGGGAGTATGTACTGCTGCATGTGTGTAGAGGTCAGATGACAACTTTCAGGAGTTGGTTCTTTCCTGCCACAATGTGGGTCCTAGTAGTCAGACTCAGATCATCAAGCCTGGCCGCAAGTGTCTCTACCCACTGAACCATCTTGCTGGACTATCTTCCTGATTTTAAGAGTTAAAAAAAAAAGAGAAATTTTCTGATGCCTTTAGTGCAAATGCAACAAGGCTTTTTCATGAAAGTAGTTTAGAAGCGCAGATACAGGACAGAGCTTTTGAAAAGGCTACCTTCTCGCTGGCCGTGGTAGCACACACCCTTAATCCCCGCACTTGGGAGGCAGAGGCAGGCGGATTTTTGTGAGTTCAAGGCCAGCCTGGTCTACCTAGTGAGTTCCAGGACAGCTGGGGGTACAGGGAGTCCCTGTCTCAAAAAGACAAAAAAAAAAAAAAAAAAAAAAAAAAAAAAGGCTACCTTCTCCCATTCTTTATTCTAGGTAATGAACTTACCCAGTGGTGACAGCATATTTGATGTGGTTGCTTGTGGTATAGATAAACACCCCACTCTCATCCCAGGCCCCACTCTTGACACGAATGTTCTCATGAATGTTACACAGAGCATCCAGCTTGCGGTTACAGATCACAATGGCTGTAAGAGGCAAAGGGCATGAGTGCTCTGTTGGATAGGGTGAGTGCAGTATACTGGCAGGGAGGGAATGGGCTCTAAAACAGGGTGGATATAATGAAGCCTTACCGTGTTTGGCCAGTAGTGCTACATGGGACATGTCTGCTGACCAGATAACATATTTCACCTTGGAAATCTTCACAGATGCCAGAGTCCTGGGATAGAGCAAGAAGGGTAATTATGAATGGAACTAATTCCCTTGCCTCAGGACATGACCTATGTGTTTTCCATACTTCACTTAATATAAAACCTGATTTCTCAATATAACATCAAATAAATATTCCCTATACAGTAGGTCAGTGAGCTCACACTGTGCACTTCCCCTTCCCTACTTCTTCCTATTATTAGGTATTTGCATATATCTGTTTCCACCACTAGAATAAAGTTCTTTCAGAGCAGGAACTGTGCCATTGAACTTTATATATATATCCCTCTCATCCTAAGGCTCCAAAGCACTCTTTTTTCAGGTATATACTACAAAACAGACAACCACACAGCCTCTTGCTATAATGCTGGAGTGCATGTGCAGGGTGGAGATAGTCATGGAAGGGAAAGATGGCTAGAAAGAGTCCTGGAGTTAGAATAAAGAAGTGGCCAGCTCACTTAGAAAAGAAGCTCCTACTAGATTTCTACTCTCTATCCTATGCCTGTCAGGAGCACCTATCACATTACCGCTTCTGCTGGACGTCAAAAAGTGTGATGGAATCTGCATCTCGAAGCAGGAGGTTGCCTGTGCCAGCATAGAAGATCTCATCACAGTTGGGCACTTGTATCTTTTTGGTGATCTCATTCTTCAGATTCTTGATGAGAAGCTGAAATAGAGAAGGTAGAGTTAATTAAGAGAGGTGTGAATATAGGCTAACAGTTGATGATGTCCCTCAGCGATTGTTCTTTTATTTATTTTATTATTTTTTAAAATATTTATTATTTTTACTTTTTTATTTGTATGAGTGTATTGCCTGCATGTAGGTAAGTGCACCCATGTTGTGCAGTGCCCACAGAGGTCAGAAGAGGGTGTCAGAGCCCCTGGAACTAGAGATATGAACAGTTGTTAGCTGCCATGTGGGTGCTGGGAACTGAACCCAGGTCTTCTACAAGGATGGCTAGTGCTCTTAACTGATGAGCCATCTCTCCAGTCAAGTAATTGTTCTTTACCTTCAAAAAACTATTTTCCCCTGTCCCAGTCATTTACATATCAGGTTGGTCACTCCAAGTCTCTCTAGGGCCTTATTATTAATCTCCATCTCTGTCAACATTTATTTAATTATTTAGTGTGTGTGTATATATAGACACACACACACACACACACACAGAGATACATACACATATATCATGGCTCATGTAGACATCACAGCCCAATAGGAGTTAGTTCTTTCCTTCTATCATGTAGGTCTCAGGAACTGAAATTTGACCATTAGACTTGGTAGCAAGTGCTCACTGAGCTACTTCGCTGGCCCCTATCCTAATCTCTCTCTTCAAAACAAAACAAAACAAAACAAAACAAAACAAAACAAAACAAAACAAAACACAAACCGAGAGGCTGAGCCTTGTAGGACAGACCCATAATTCCAGCTACTTAGGAAGCTAAGGCAGAAGGAGGATCACAAGTTCAGCTCTGCCTAGGTTACAGAGTATGTTCAAGACCAGCTTAGGCAACTTAGTGAGACCTTCAAAATTAAAAAAAAATTTTTTTTAAAGACTGGGGAGATAGTTCAGTGGCAGAGCACTTACGTAGCATGAACAAAGCCCTAAATTCAATCCCCAGTACTTAGAATAAACAAACAACAACAAAAACTCCAATATAATGTTCACCTAAGCCTGAGTTTCTCAATCAACAACAGAGAAAACAGGGTTTAAGCCTTTGTTAAGTATTTTGGCAAGAGAGCTTTGCTGATCTTGTGTTGAACTTACGACATTTCAAGTACCCATGGGGGTAGTGGGATGGGAGAGCTGCCATTCACCTAGACCATCTACTTAAATTCTGATGTTGCTTTTAGCCCCTCTAGTCAAGCCCCTCTAGTGACTTCAGCTTCATTCTAAGCCCAGAGCTACAATAATATCTCCCAGCTCAAAATCCCCTCCCCCGCCCACCTGTCTGCCCCAAAGATTAGTCCAAAGTTAGAGCTAAAGGTAGAGCTAATATCTGAGAATCACAACTGCTCTGCAGAGAATAAGGAAAGACAGTGCTTTTTATTCTGCAGCCTACAGGCCACTGCCACCACACTCCCCAAATTATTTTCTACTCTAAGTCTTAACTCACCGAATGCATGCGATCTAGGACGGCAAACCGATTTCGAGCAACCCAAACGGCTGTCAGGCCTGAGGATCTTTTCCCTTCAGGGGCTGAGGAGAACAAAACCAAAGGGTAGGAGCATGTGGTGAGCCACTGGCAGGTGACAGAATCAGGTGCCACGGAGCTGCCAGTCTTGTTGGCTGCCATTTTGACTTTGCCAGTTCAGCTGCTTGCTAACAAATTCAGCCATAACCTCAGGCTATTGTCAGTGACTTTTCCCCACCAGTTCCCTCCAAACTCCAGCCCCTACTCTGCCAAGCCTCTTTTTTCTAGGCCAAGTGGCTGCATTTCAGCCAGTATCACATACTGGCAGAAACGCTGCCCATCTTGGAAGACAACACACTCAATCAAGCTAACGAGTGGGACTTTCCTGGCCAAGCGGTGGCACAGCAAGCACCCTGTCAACGTCTAAGACCTCCTATCTAAACAAGCTGGAGTAGAGACAGAGCCCCTTCCCCAGGATGCAGCTGTTCCTATGCTTTTAACATGCAAATGTGGACCTCCTACTTGGATGGGGTGGGGCACAGCTCTCACAGCTAAATCTAGACAGGCACAGCACTGGGCAGTGCTTAGTTAGCATCAAGCTGTTGCTCTGTAAATGTCAATTCACCATTATTACCCTGAGGAGAGTTATAAAAATGTTCCTCAGTTCACATCTGATTCAAATTTGAAATGGATACTCTACTCTCTGAGAAACTTGTAAAGGATACACTGAAATACTCTGTTATACTAGCAGAAAACCAATCGGAAGCATGCTGGCTAGCCTGTGTTCTCCTCTGGCTTCTAAGGAGTGGCAGGCAATTTACAAAATGAATTACCACAATCCATATTTCCATTTTCAGGGACCCATACTACTCCAGCTTTTGCTTTCTCCTCACTGCTGCACATGACTGCACCATACCTTTACTAATTATTGCCCCTCCTAAAGATGGAGAACAGAAAAGTAGTAATAAAATACAAGTATCTTAAGTTCTATTCATTGTTAAAGACCTGGAAAACAACAAAAAACCAAGAGGGTGAGTTGACTTAACTACTTTTTGGTGGGTCTTTTGGAGACAGGGTTTCCATGGAGCCCCAGCTGGCCTGTAAACCAGGATGGCCTTGAACTCATGGAGATTCACCTGCCTCTGCCTTCTGAGTGCTGGGCTCAAAGGTGGGTGTCACCACACCTGGCAAGATTTAACTACTTTAAAGGGAGACTTTGATTTATGGCTATCAAACATAAAGTTTTCTTTCTCTCACTGTCTCACTTTGAGTAGATTTAAAAGAGTGAACTGAGTTGGGATGAGTGTAATCCCAGCACTAAAGGTAACCCTGAGTTCCTGGCTAGTCTGGGTTACATTGTAAGACCCTGTCTCAACTGCACATACCCCATTAAAAAAAAAAAAGTATTAGCAACAATGGACCTGATGGTACCCCTTTTGGACAGAGCTAGCCAAATATTTCTCAGAACTGTGGAGGATAAAAAAATATCAAAATATACTACTAAAAAGGAGGGTCTGTGGAATAAACTTCTGATCTGGTAATGTCTTAAATCCATTGGAAGTACTACACTGAAAACAAATGAGAGCTCCATCCATTCTGAAAACGTTTTATCAGCAAGTAAGGACATCAACAAGGGATGGTGGTGATGAAACAGGCAGGCAGGGGTCTCAGCTGGATCCTGGGATCCCAGGTGGGGCATGGGGCTGTTAGCAGTCTCATCGTTTTGACATGCAAAAGGAAGCAATCGGATCTGGATATGATAGGGAGAATATAAATCCCCAGTCCCAGGATGAGACGCTGCAAAACTGGAGCCACATTTTTAAATAAATGAAACTACCAGGGTGAAAGTCATATCAGCTGACAATAATCTGGGATAACATGCTGTGCTGAAAGAGAAAATGGAGGGTTTCTAATAACCAAATTATAAAATATATATATCTAGCTGGGGTAATAAAATGGAGGCAGAACATGAATATTTCACACCATGATTGCCTCTGGTGCAACTGTCAGCAGCACCTGCCAACAGAGTGAGGGATGTGGCCATGGCCTGGGGATGGAATGTGAAAAACTTAGAAGTTAGGATGTTGGTGAGGAGAGCTGGAAGCAGAGTGGTAGAGACAAAGTGCCTACCATCAGGATTCTGGGAGTCGGCATCTTTGGGGATGGTATACAGATCGTAGGTACTATTCTCTAAATTGCTTGCTCTCTGTAGAGGAAAAAGGGATATTGACACATTAGTGAGAGGCACTCAATAAACTGTTTATCCTGATAGAGAAAACAGTTCTATCACACAGACCACACTATGAAAGTAGACTTCCGTTACCCTTCACCCACAGGGTATGAGTATTTCGATATCTAAGAATTACAGGGCTCAGCCAAAGAGCTCAGCACTGATGTCAATACTTTCTTCCTCCTCTAAAGATGCAGATGGTATCTAAATGAAAACAAGGTCTGCTCTCTATTCCACAAAGTACAAGACAATGAACTTGATATTCTGCTGTCCCATCTGAGTATACCTGCCAACTTAAAAGTCTACTTGAAAGGAAAAAAAAAAAAAAAAAAAAAAAAAAACAAACTAAGACGACATTCAAGAAAATTCCCATGAGAATATGGGAGTGTTAAATACTATTAGGACCAAGATTAGATATGAAAAATTATATACGGAAGAGAGGTCTTCGTTCAGCTGCCAGGACACTAAAATTAGAATGTCATTTCTTGCAAACTGCACGGCAAGAAATAGGGAGGGCTTTGTAACTCTGAAGCCAACTTCACTCAAAAGAACCAGCTTTCAAAACACTGGTCTTGTATCTTCACCCAAACAGAGAGATAGGAAAAGCATGTCCTCAGTATAGGAAATAGTTGCAAACATTCTTTCTGATCACTTTGAGAGATTTGGGTTATTCACTTATAGAGATCTGGCTTAAATCTAGATGCTGTTAGTTGTATGAAAGATCTAAGTTCACAAACCCAAAACAAGTTTATGACAACTGAATCCTATCTAGTTGGGGTCTCTGAGTGTTTACTGTGTACAGTGCTTGCAAAATGACCATTAAGTAGCTCTATCAGGGAGGGGACTAACTTGCCTAGCATGTGCCCTACATGCTCAATCCTTAGTATTGAAAAAACAATTAAAAAAAAAAAAAAACCAGTTTCTAAGAAGTCCTTAGAGATTCTCACTTATGAAAAATGAGAAGCCAGGCATGGTGGCACATTCCTTTAATCCTATTTCTCTGGAGGCAGAGGCAGGAGGATCTCTGTGAGCTTGAGTCCAGCCTCGTCTACATAGCAAGCTCTGGGTCAGCTGGGGCTACAGGGAGACCCCGTCTCAAAAAGACCAAAAAAAGAAAAAAGAAAAATGAGAAGAACCTATGGAAACTCCACAATTACTTACTGTGCACAGCAAGACTGCATTTTCTGCGGGATTGTATGACATGTTGAACACTGGAAACTTGGAACCACTACACATAAAGGCGAAAACAATAGATATAAGAATAGTTCAAAGAACTACCCCTTCAATTCCCTTTAACTCTGACATAACCACTCTTTATACATACTCATTACCTTTATAATCAGAAACAAAACAGATACTCTTTCTATTACTACTTGAGTACTTAATAGTTCAAAAAAGCAAACCACAGTGCAAGTCAAATTATTCAACATTAAGTTATGAGTGGGACTGGTTCTCTTGGGTACAAATTCCTACACATAATTACAGTGGACACCACAGAGTAACATGATGTGATGTCTGCCTGGTTTTGCCTGTCCTTGGTATTGTTTGCATAAAACCATCTTTTTATTGCAGTGATGCTAGAGGGTGGTTATCAAACCCGCATGCCAATATTTGTCACCATGAATGTTTCAGCATGTTGATGCAGCTGGCTTTCTGAAAGGACAGTTCCTTCTGCCAGGCATCCGAAAGGTTAGCATATCTTCAGAGATAATAGTTTCCAGAGACACAGATTCTAATTTAGGGTTGTGTGCATTTTGCTAGAAAGGAAGAGTTATATTACTCTTCTACAAACTTCCATTGTTTTCTTATTATTCTGTACTGTTGTCATTTAGGTCTATCATCTCACTCTGCCACAAGATTCCTCAAGGCATAAATGACAAAGGCAAAAAAATTCTATTACCAAATTGGGCTACTCTCTACGAAGAAATGTACTGTGATTTGCAAGAGACTTTTCAGACATTAGAAGTATAATTTCTTCCCCATAGGTCATTAGCACTCTTAATGGGGGACCTCCCATTCTCCTCATCTACCATCTGCCTCCTTATCTACCACGAGAGGGTTTAAACTGAGGAGGCTTATTCAATGAGGAGTCCATGTCTGATAGATGAGATCCAAAAAGGTGGTTCAAAGAAAGAGTTTTATTTGAGGGCAGTGTATCATGACAGCAGATCAAAGAATTTTGAAAGAAAAAACAAGTCAGATTTACCTCCGTAACTGCATCACAGCTACATCTTTGGAGCTGTTGAAATCCAGCTGACGTAAGAATCGGTCCTTTACATAATGCAGCATATTGCCATGAACAGCATAGGCTGGCCGTTCACGTTCCAGCTTAAATACAATCATGCCACCATCATGGCCTAGAGCATAGAGAAAAGAATGAAAAAGCTGTAGGCAAAAAGAAAAGCTGGAAATAGGAGATACACAAGAATGAGGATTATATACATAGGTTGGAAAAGGGCAAGACCTCCACTGTGATTTGGAAAAGGCTTGTGCCTCAGGGGTTCATACATGGAAGCCTGGTGTGTGGTGATCAAGGTGGCAGAATCTTTACGAGACAAGGCTTAGTGAAATGTGATTAGCTCATCAGAGGAGACCCATAGGATTAACGGAGTACTCTCAGGACACTGGTTAGAAGATGAATATACAAAAAGCATCCTGAACTCTCCCTGGATTCCTGTTTGCCTACACATCTCTCCCTCTTGCTCACTCCAGCCATAATGCTCTGTGCCATACCATCACTGAGCCAAACGAACCCCCACGAAGAAAAAACACTGAAGCCACCCAAGCTTTGATTTTCAACCTCCAAAACTGTGACTAAATTTCTTTTCTTCAAAATATTCAGTGCGAGACCATGTTGTTACAGTAAAAGAAAACAGTAACACAACATCTAAATGCAGCCCTACATTCTCACAATTCTCTTTGCTCCCTTTCTCCCTCTTCTTGAACCCACACATGCTAGGAAAGCACTCTATACTGGGCGATATCCCCAGCTCTACAAATCCTTTTTTAAATTTTTTTATTTTTCTTTTGTGAGCTGATCTGTTTTTTTTTTTAATTTTTACA
>NW_008344599.1:587093-590039 GCF_000622305.1 Nannospalax galili | reverse complement strand
ATGGGGCTTTTGAGTACTCTAACATTTCTCCCTCTGAAGAAGTAATCCTAAAATCTTTTAAGGTACAAGCTCCCAAATACTTTTGATATTTTTAGCCTTTGGAACAGAGTATGTTTCCAACAGGCCCAAGGACATTTTGACTTTTAGCCAAGAAACTGGCTACATTTCTTTGGGGTCTTTTTACCCTAACTGCCTAGCCAATTCCTACCTCCTATTCTTATCACGCCATCCTCTGAAGGGATTACCTAAATTGCCAAAGGGGAATAGGGACACAGACCACTCTGACTTCTGCCATGCTGAACAGGGATGCAGGGTGAGGCAATTGGAGTACCCCATTAATGGGTCTATCTAAAAGACTTCCAAATTGCATAACTTTTGTCTCTAAGGGGGAAAGAAAGTCCTGAATCTCATATGAACATTTGAAAATTGCCCTGTTCTGACTGTTTTTCTAGTTCCCTGTGTGGTAGAACTTGTAATGCTAATTACTTTTGCCTTTATTTTCCTTCACATCTCCTATTCATGATTCAAGGACTTCCTTCTACAAATCCTTTTAATCCTACATCATACTGCACATTTAAGCACACCCTTCTTGTGTATTCTCCTACCCTTTATAAACCTCCATTAGCATACCCAGCACTCAGGGATCTCACCTCTATTACCCCATGTGTTTTCTCAAGGCAGAAATTAATGTTCCTCCTTCCCCAGTCCCTAGCAAATAAGAGCATAAAATCTATTTGCTTCAAAAAATGACTGTCCTCTTTGCCGCATTTACTGTGAGAATGAAGACCATCCGCAGCAATCAGATTGTCGACATTCCAGAAAATGTCAATATCACCCTAAAGCGATACACTTGTTGTGAGGGTCCCAGAGGAACTGTCCAAAGGGACTTCAATCACATCAATGTGGAAGTGAGTCTTCTTGGGAAGAAAGAGGTTGCAGGTTGACAAATGGCAGGGGAACAGAAAGGAACTGGCCACTGTAGGAACTATCTGTGGCGACGTCCACAACATGCTCAAGGATGTTACTCTGGGCTTCTGCTACAAGATGAGGTCTGTCGATGGTCACTTCCCCATCAATGTTGTTATTCAGGAGAATGGGTCTCTAGTTGAAATATGAAATTTCTTGGGTGAAAAATACATCCACAGGGTTCAGATGAAGATAGGTGTTGGCTTGTTCTGCTTCTCCTTGAAGGGAATGATGTTGAACTTTCAAATTCAGCAGCTTTGATTCAGCAAGCCACAATAGTTAAAAACAAGGATATCAATGGTATCTATGGATTGGTATGGTATCTATGGATACCATGTTGGAGGTATCTAAGTTTCCGAAATAGGAACAGTGCAGCAGGCTCATGAGTAAGATTGCAGTTATTCAGCTCCAGAAACAAGACTCTGGATTGTAGGAACTCTTTTGGCACAATAAAAGACTTCTATTGATTTAGGGGAAAAAACAAACAAACAAAAAAAAACCCATATTAATTTTTTTTCACATTTATTTATTTTGTGGGAGGGCTGCCATGGTTGCACACATGGAAGTCAAAGGACAATTTTCAAGAGTTGGTTCATAGAACTGAACTCATGTGGTCAGCCTTGGCAGCAAGCACCTTTCTAGATGAGCATCTCAGGCATTTACTAGATGACCCAAGACTATTAGTTTAAAAAGCCTTTATGGTTTTTTTTTCACCGAATGTTTTGTACTTTCCCTACCAGCATCATCCATCCTTTCAATAACTTCTTGAACTTCTGCTGCCTGCTTTCCACATGTAAACTGGTTCACTTTCATACTCAATGCCTTCCAGTGTTTTAATTCACTCAGAATAAAATCTTAAGCTCCAGCCACAGCCTATAAGACCACACAGTCTGGTGTGGTCTTCTTTCCCATCGCTTAGTGCCTTACTTCCTATACCTCTTCTGGCATCTGATACTCTCCTACCATGCCAAGCACTTCTCTTTTTAATGTATTCCATGTTCTTTGCCTATGATGGTCTCACTTTCTCATTTCAATTTCATTTTTCTGAACACTCAATGTAAAGTAGTAGTCTACACACTATCTTCATACCCCTTCCTTTTCCTTAAATTTTCTTCAAAGCAGTTTTGATCATACACCGTTTTATATACACTTAGTGTTTACAGTCTATCTCCTTTAATTATAAATAAAAGCTCCATCAAGACAAGGACGCTATTTTATATACTGCTTTAACACCAGCACCCAGAGTAGGGTCTGACAATATACATATTCGTAATGAATGAATAAAATCTGGGTTCTAGCTTCTGAGCCTGAGAACTAAGTATCTAGTACTAATCTCCTAGGAGCACATCAAAGAGAATGAGCTTACTGTGCAGAGATCACTAATGAAGGGCACTACCCCCCTTGGGGCTGGAGAGATGGCTGAGCGGTTAAGAGCACTGACTGCTCTTACAGAGGACCCGGGTTTGATTCCCAACACCCGCATAGCGGCTACAAACCATTCTTGACTCCAGTTCCAGGGGAATCCGAATCCCTCTTCTTACCTCCGCAGCATTGCATGACATGGGTGCACACATGTACATGCAGGCAATACACTCGTATACATAAAATAAAAATAATAAATAAAATATTTAAAAAAAAAAAAAGAATACTACCCCCAAAAGATAAAAGTTTGAGGCCTGGAGAGATGGCTCAGCAGTTAAGAGCATTGGCTGCTCTTGCAGAAGACTCAGGTTCGGTTCCCAGAATCCATATGGTGGCTGATGCCGTCTGTAACTCCAGTTCCAGGGGATCTGATCCCCTCTTCTGGCCTCTGTGGGCACTGCATGACATACATATAGGCAATATACTCATACATGTAAAATAGATAAAATACTTTTTAAAAGATAAGTGTTTGGCTCTCCTAGCCTGCACTACTATCCTCAGGCCTCTTGGGGTAAGTCTATAGCGCAGCTCTCCGCGCCGGGACTCCCTAAGCCACAT
>NW_008344599.1:518937-580790 GCF_000622305.1 Nannospalax galili | reverse complement strand
AAAAAAAGTGTTTGAAAAAAAGGAGAAAAGGTTCAATTAGAAGTACTAAGAATTCTGCTTATCTTTGTTTTCTATTATCATTTACTTGGGACAAAGCTAATGAGGAATTATTTTCAAATCTTACAAACTTTTATGTAAACCACAGCAAGGAAAAGAGAAGAAATGGTTGTATATTGTTAAAACTGTAACTTTAATTGTAAAAAAAATAAAATAAAAAAAAAAGTGTTTGAAAAAAAGGAGAAAAGGTTCAATTAGAAGTACTAAGAATTCTGCTTATCTTTGTTTTCTATTATCATTTACTTGGGACAAAGCTAATGAGGAATTATTTTCAAATCTTACAAACTTTTATGTAAACCACAGCAAGGAAAAGAGAAGAAATGGTCTTTACCTGCCGCAAAGAGGTTAAGATTGGGATGGGCAGCCAGGACCCAGAAACGATCATGGTCCCTGCGGAAGGTCTGAACCCCAGTCCTAGGAAAGCAAAGGTAAACAAAGAAAGACATTAATTAGGAACCTTCAGCACGTCATATAGGAATAGAAAGATTACAAGCTGACTTAAAAAGTGTATTAGGTACAGCAAACTGCATTAAGTGAACTTATGTATCTTGATCAAATATACCACAGAACAGAACAAGAAAAGAAGGCTTCAAACTGACCCTATTGACATGTCAATTTCTCTCTATTTCATAACTTCCTACTAGACTTTCATATTTCTTCCCTCCTTAGCTAAAAAATTAGTGAAGAACAAGATACTTAAATTTAGAAGATAAAAGAATATAAGGAGATTTTTAATATAATAGAAAATTAATACTTGCTGATCTTTAGATTTCTTTGTTGTTTTTTGCTTTGCTATTTTTTTATAGTACTGGGGCCTCATGCATGGTAGGTAAGCATTTTACCAGTAAGTAATATCTCTATCAAGTTTTCATACTAGAAGATTTAATTTTTCTTCATGCTGAAGAGACAAAAAGAAGCATTTTAAATTTTCTTTTCCTTTCCTTTATTGGGGGGTGGGGATTAAAACTATTTATATTATTACTGTGTATGGTGTCAGAGGACAACTGTGGGAGTTGATTCTCTCTTTCCACCAAGGAGTCTGGAGATTGACCTCAGATTGTTAGGCTTGTACAGAAAGTGCTTTTACCTGCTGAAGCATCTCACTACCCCTTCTTTTATAAAGATTTATGTTATTCTTAGTTATATGTATGTGTATGTGTGCACCTATGGGTGGGTATGTGCCTGTGTGCAGGAGATGCCAGAAGGCAGAGGTGTTGGATACCCCCAGAGGTGGAGTTACAGCCTGTTGAGGGCTACTTGATGGGGGTACTGGGAATTGATCTTGAGTTCTCTGTAAGAGCAGTGAGCTCTTAAGTACTGAACCATTTCTCCAGCCCCGTTGCTGGTTCTTAAATTTTTTTGAGACAGGCTCTCAGGAAGCCTAGACTGGCCTTGAACTTGCTATGTAGCAGAAGATGGTCTTGAACTCCTGATCCTCCCCTAATACCCAAGGGCTGACATTATAGGTATATGCCACCATTCCTGGTTTCTAGTCTTAACTTTCAAAAGGAGAAACCTTGAGAAAGGGACCTTCTCCTGGGTCTGGTCACGTAACATGGACAATTCCCTTACCTCTTAGACATATCCCAGACTCGAATACTCTTGTCCTCAGAATTGCTGAGGATCAGCTCTTGGCGAGGGTGGAAGACAGCACAAGACACATTGTTGTAATGGCCCCGGCAGGTGTCAACCTCCCAAGCCTTTGATTCTGAAGAACAAAAGTAGTGAATTAGGTTCTCACAATACCTTATTGTAACTTTGGAATCTGTAATCTTGACAGCCTCTTGTGTTTGAATATTTTACTTTCATTCTTAATTATGCCTGTGTGTTTGTGCATGATTGCAGTACCCAGATGCCTGAAAGAGGCATCAGATCCCCTGGTGCTGAAGTTACAAGTGGTTGTGAGCTGCCTACCACAAGTACTGGAAACAAACTCAGGTTCTTTGCAAAAGCCATCTCTCCAGTACTTGTAATCCTCTTGCCTCAGCCTCATGAGTGTTCAAACTGCAGGATGTGCCATCATGCTTATCTACGATGCACTACTCCAAAATACTAAATTAACTTCTTTTCAATGGGGCAGTTTATTTAATTTAAGCCTGAGTTTTGTTTGTTTGGTTTTTTTTTTTTTTTTTTTTTTTTTTTTTGAGACAGATGTAGCCATAGCTGGCTGGAACTCACTAGGTAGAACAGGCTGGCCTTGATCTCACAAAGATCTGCCTGCCTCTGCCTCCTGGGGGCTAGGATTAAAGGCATGCTGGTAGCCTTAAATTTTTAAAATTTATTTTTACTTTAGGTGCATGAGTGTTTTGTCTACACATATACAAGTGTACCACATGCATGCAATACCCACAGAGGCCAGAAGAGGGTGTTGGATCCCCTTGGAACTGGAGTTACAGTTGTAAGCCACCATGTGGGTGCTAGGAACCGAACCAAGGTCCTCTGCAAGTGTAGCCAGTGCACTTAACCACTTAGCCATCTCTCTATCCCCCTTATCTGTTTTTGGTTAGTTTTTGACATGGGCTCTTGGTATGCTGCACAGCTGGCTTTGAACTCCTATGACCAAATAATATTACTGCATCAGCCTCCTGAGTCTCTGGAGCTAGCAGTACATACCATCCCAGCTCCAATTTTTGTATATCTCTGTTCTTTTATTTTGGCCCTTGATTGCCTGCAACAACTATATTCCATCACTACACTTTTACACTGCTTTATCCTTACAGTATCTAACACTCATTGCCATCTTAATTATTTTTTGTTTTTGTCTGTTTGAGACAGGATCTCCCTGTAGCCCCAGCTGGCCTGGAACTTGCTATTTAGACCAGGCTGGCCTCAGACTCACAAAGATCCGCCTGTCTCTACCCCACACCCACCCCTGACCAAGTGCTGGGATTAAAGGCATATACCACCATGTCTGGCTATTTGCTGTCATTTTAGAACAAATATAAACTCCGTAAGATGGGAGTTTTTAGTCACAATTACATAAACAGACCTGAATAATGTCTAATACATAGCAGTTACTCAGTATTTGTCAAATGAGTGCATGAATTCTTATTTATAATGATGTTCAAGTCTCTCCTGGGAAAAAACTGCCAAGGGAAAAAAATTGGGGAAAGGCAATGTCTGTCCATTTAGAACTAGCAGGGAGCAATTACCTACAGCAGGAAAACAGGTCAAAGTCCAGAAGACCTGGCTACTTCCTTGCTGGTCAGAAGCCAGTTTATTAGACAAGGCAACACCATCACCTGATTTACTCACCATTCATGCGCCAGATCTTCACCTGCCGGTCATCTGCCCCAGAGACAATAAGGGGCATAGTGGGGTGGAAGGCAGCCCAGTTAACTCCACGATCATGACCCTGTTAAAAAAAAGAAAATGCAGTTCCTCTGAGACAGCTTTGAAAACACAGTTCAAAGCAAATCATGCTGGTGTTTATAACAAAGAATTTCTCTGATTTCTTTTTCTGCATTACTGGGGATCAAACTCAGAGACTTGCATGGCTAGGTAAGCACTCTACCACTAAGCTACATCCCCAGCCTTCTGAGATACTCTTCAAGTAAAAAGACTCAAGGGATTGTCCACTGTGCTTTCTCTCTCTCTCTCGATTTGGTACTTTTTGTGCATGATTTTTTCTGAGACAGAGTCTTGCTGGCCTCAAACTTGAGATCCTTCTGCTTCAGGTTCCTGGAATTACAGCGTACACCATCATATCTGGCTTACTGTAAGGCTTTGAACATTAGAACAACCATGTCAATCTGTCCAATATTACTTCAAATACTCATGGGAATTTCCAAATACTTCCACCACAAAATTCAACTTTACTTGCATTTGGAATGTTCTACCTTCCTTTTTACTTCTCTATGTTTTAGTTCTCTAATTATTAACATCTCAAGTATAAAGGTCTATTTTATAAATTAATGCAGAAATTCTCAAAGTATGTTCTATAATCCCTTGGAGAAGTCTCAAGATCCTTTTAGAAAGTCTACAAGTTCAAAATTATTTTCTAAGGCCGGGCGTGGTGGCACATGCCTGTAATTCCAGCACTTGGGAGGCAGAGGCCAGCCTGGTCTACATAGTGAGTTCCAGGACAGCTTGACAGGGAGACCCTGTCTCAAAAAAACTATTTTTTTAACCCTTCTAAGTCTTTATTTGTCTTTTTGCTGTTATTGATCATGACTACACATTGGAGTTTTCCACAGGATTTTGATGGGCGATGACATCATTGCTCTGACAGCTAATGAGATATGTGTTGACACAGACCGTGCTTTCAAAGGGTCTCAGTTTTAGACTTGGGGAAGGGGGTAGCTCAGTGGTAAAGCATGTGCTTACTATGTGCAAGGTTCAATTCCCAGCACCAACAAAACAAAACACACATAAACAAACAAAAACCTCTACCTCTTTTAATTTCAAATGTGGCTAAAATTGACAGACAGAATTCACATAAACTTTCTGGAATTCTTATTAAATTTTAAGAATATAAAGACCAAAAAGTTTAAGAACTCTGATTTCAAGAGATCCTATATCCTACTTATACAGTTATATTTCATTACTTTGACAGAATCATGGATAATGAAGTTTTGATTTAGAAATATTTTTGCTTAGAACTGCATCTGAGTTTTGAGTTCAGACAGAGGCAAAGTAAAAATCCTAATCTTTCCATTTATTACACACACATGGACTCCGGTAAACTGCTTAATTGAGGTTAAATAGCACATATTTAAGTAAATAGCCGTAAGGATCAGGTTCTTTAAAAATATTTTAGAAAACCTAGTTTCCTTTCCTTATGTTTTTCTATTTCTCACCATTAACAAAGTTACTTGTGACTGGTTTCTGGTAATTTTCACTAAACTTCATTTGGTTACCTCTTTTCAAGAGACCTAAGAATGGGCTCTGCTATGGGACAGTGGCAGAACTTTCTTCCTTTCTCCACACTGGGTTTATAAGATGACCTACATCTCCCTGATGTGATACGTAATCTTCATTTCTTTGTTGGCTCATTCCCAATTCTATTCCCCAAACCTCAAACAGTATCTGGCACTTAATATACATTTGCTGAAAGAATGAAAAAATGAGAGCAGTTAAAAGTGCTGGCCACACAAGCCAGGTGTCCTGTGCTCAATCCCCAAACCCACATAGGAGAGAACTATCTCCATAAAGTTGCTCTCTGCTCTCCACCTGTGATCTGTAGCACACATATCCTCATATGTAGGTCATATATATGCATGTGCATGCACATACACAATAACAAATAAAAATAAGAAGAGAAAATGAAAAGCAGACTTTCTCTCAAGGACAGCCTTCCGCACCAGTGGCAACAGAGACAAATACCTCCAGTACATGCTTCACCACTGCATCCGTAGTTCCAAACAGATCAACCCCGGTTATTCCTCTCACATCTGATTCCACTGCACCGGGGGACAAGTTTTTTTTCCTTAGACCTTGGAGGGTTAAGGAGTAGAATGAAAGATGCAAACATAATGTTATTAATGAGTGCACAGTAACAGAAACAGAAAGGTACATTGATAGACTAAGGTAAAATGAGTAAGAAGGGGAAAAGAAATTTACAGAGACTGAAAAGCACCTACCTATTCATACCTCCCTTCTTTCTTAACACTTAAAAGACCCCCTCCTGGGAGCCAATCCAAACTTGATACAACTAAGTTCTTCAACTCTTACCTTGAGAGCTGTCTATTTCAGATAATGCCCACTTTCCATTCTTTAACATTCTCAAAAATGTGGCCTCAAATGGTAAACATTCAGTGTTCACTTTTAGCGTCATGAAATCTGTAATCTTTTTCCATCACCTCAAAAAATTTTAAAGCAAAGTCATTGGGGGAGGTTACAGTTGAGGGTTTTCCAAATGGAAGCTTTGACACAACTTATAGGGACATTCCACATGGGTTACAGAAACTAGACAAATGAAGAACAAACAGCTATCTGGTGTGGAAGAACATTACAAACACTATGAGAAGAAAAGCAGTAAAAGACTAGTAAAAAGCATACCTATACCATCTACTTGCCTCTTGTCAGGGCACGGGATAATTAAAACTGTCATGTCTTTTCATATTTTTGCTTAAAAGGATGGTTATAAATATGAATATAAGTATTTTTTCCATTAAAACTTCTGGAGATTGGTTTCACTGAATTAATACAGAATTTTAAAACAGAAGGCAAAATATACCAGGATAAGAAGTGTCTTACATATGGGCAGACCCACATTCATGGCTCATCTTTAAAAACAGACTACCTGAAATATGGCTCAGCAGCTCACATCTGTAATTTCAGCACTTAGGAGGCAGAGATAGGATTGCCACAAGTTCAGCCTGGGCTACATCGTGAGCTTTAGGCTAGCCTGGGCTATATAGTGAGTTTCAGGCTAGCCTGAACTACATAGTAAGACTTTGTTTCAAAAAGTAGGGAATGATGAGGCGAAGGTGACTACTTATGTTAGAAACATTTATAGAAACAATACTACTAACATATTTGGCAGCACTTTGTGGTTTTCAAAGCACTCTATCATATATGATTTGATTATGACAACAACCCTCTGAGATAGGTAAACAGTATAATTATACCAGTTTATGCATAAGAAAACACAACTGGGACTAAAATCCTATCTTTCTTCTTTCAGCTTTAATTTTTACTTATGGGTATGAATGTATGTAAGGGGGGAAGGGCAGGTATGTGTCTGTGTGTCCAGGTGCCCAAAGAAGTCATCAGATCCCCTGGTGTTAGAATGCAGGCAGTTGTGAGCTGCCCAATGTGGGTGCTAGGAACTGAATTCTGGACCTTTAACAGCAAACACTCTAAATTGTTCTTAACTACTCAGACATCTCTCCAGCCTCTAAAATTCTAGCTTTTCAAATATTTGGGGAAGAAAATAGAAGATCAAATAACTTAATACTTGCTAAATTTTTAAAGATATTTTAAACAGAGTAAATAAAATATATCATTGAAAAAAAAAACTCAAGTAGCTTCAACCTAAAATCTGGCATCTCTAAAGAAAAGAACACTTACATTTTTTTTCTCTCTCTCTCTTTTTGAGTCAGGGTCTCCCTGTAGCCCAGCTGTCCTAGAACTCACTAGGTAGACCAGGCTGGCCTTGAACTCAAGAGAGATCTGCCTGCCTCTGCCTCCCGAGTGCTAGGATTAAAGGCGTGTGTCACTACACCCAGCTGTAAGAACACTTAAATTTAATGAGTGAATGTATCCTCACTGTTTTGAAACTACACTGTAGGTCTTCTGTTACAATGGCCCCTACCATCAGCATTAGAGAAGCAAGAACTTAAATAGCCATGGCAGTTTTAACCATCTTGTCTCCTGTTCTAGAGGAGGATTTAGCCACTAGGTATAGAGACATACAGCTGATGCTAAAAACAAAGAAACCCCTCCCCAACTTTCACAAATACATTATCACTAGGCTGCCCCCTTTTCCTCATTTAACTTGTCCCTTTAATAGGATCTGTCAACTTTTTCTCATAGGTCTGGTGTATAAAACAGATTCAAAGAAAGATACAAAGACAGCTGTGAGGAACTTCACCTCCAATAAGCTTCAACAAACACATTAAAGGGAAGGCTGTATGACAGAATGGAAGCCTTTGTTGCACTTGCCTGTAATGATCCAGGAAAAGGAGAAGGGTGAAACAGATGAATCGTGACAGGCAGTGAAAAGATACTTAGCAAAGAAATATTTGAGGCTTCAACAAGCCACTCACTAGGACTGAGCGACAGATGGAAAATTTCTACAGCAGCTACCCAAATCCAGAGGGATAAGAGAGCACTCTCAGAATGGACCAGTTCATGTATGCCTCCCAGTGGGGACCAGGGAAGCAGCAAAGAGGGAGGGATAAAGATAGGATTTGGCAGCATATTAATATTTTTTTTAGTGGATATTTCATAGAGTGAGCCTGGATTACATGGACTTGACATGCAAAGATATAAGCATATTAAAAGAAGTTAACTGTCAGTTTACTTGGAAGTACAAGCTAAAAGAGTAACCTATCTTCCACAGTTAGGTTTAAATATATTCCCTTTTAAATAGCTTTTGCCAAGCTAACACAGTAGATTCGGGTTACACTAAGCTCCAGGGGCTCAATTCACATGGGAGTGGTTATCATG
Organism: Nannospalax galili; assembly: GCF_000622305.1. Taxonomy (NCBI): domain Eukaryota; kingdom Metazoa; phylum Chordata; class Mammalia; order Rodentia; family Spalacidae; genus Nannospalax; species Nannospalax galili. The sequence goes on along the minus strand of NW_008344599.1, from coordinate 572,618 downwards.
TGACAGCTTTTCTTTTAAAGACTGCTACATTCTCTTGGTGCTTATTCACTGGCTTAGAGAGTGTTCTTTTCAAAAAGATAGCCAAACTAGTTTAAAATTTCACCACTCCTCTAAATTTGGGAGTATTCATTCTCTTACTCAGAAATATTAGTGCTGGTCCCTAAGAGAGCTGAAAGCTAATTCTTCCTGTATTCAGATTGATTTGAACTAAAGCAAAATGGAATCCTGAAAAGCATGCTAATTTTGAGAAAAGGAAAAAGAGTAAAAAGTCTAACCCAAAAGCTCTTCTACTTGTTTAAATAACAAAGCATCTCCTTCCACTCTGGTTAAGGGATTACTTGACATCAACAAAGCTGAGTACAGAAAAACACTTAGAACAGTAAAGAGAGCATTCACATTAGTATAGCAAGTTAACAACACAAAAGTTCCACTATGACATATACAAATTATAGCAATTGCAGTCTTACATAGCAATCCATGCAATCCACACATTCAAGAGCAAGCACAAGCCCCATTGAGGCCACACTCCTCTATCTCTTCATCTATGGCCCATAATTTTGAGGAAAACATGTTTTCTACATGCCAAAGGTGAAGAAAAGTACTTCTTGCCTTGGGCATCTCATGATCAGATATAACCTAACTACCTGATTTCCCCAAACTGCCGGTTTTAATTCATTGATTTTTAAAAATGTATTTCCCAAATCGCTTTAGCTAGACCACAGGGAACATGCTGTGCTAGCATCAGGTGGTACCAACAGTACTTCCATAGGACAGCAGTATAAGGGCCTTCTCAATCCAATGTTCTGTAAAGCTAGGTTATGATTAGGATGGTATCATCACTATACCATTCCTGGAAGAACTGAGAAAACAGTCACCCAAGGTATTTTCTATAGCACTTTTCTTACAGAATTCTGACTATGCTAAATAACTGTCCCTAATCGGCTGGAACAGCATCAGGCACTTAGATCCTGAGGCAGAGAGGGTGCCTTGAATGTGTGCATGGTGAAATGCTATGGAAAGCCATAACTCGGTTACAGGAAGAAGGAATGTTAAGCTCCCTGGTACTGGCAGTGAGGAGAAGGCACAGGTTCACAGTGCCTGTACCTCACTCCTCCTGTTGGCACAGCTGGTCAAATCTGGGTGTACTTCAAATAGCCTAGTCGGTCTGACAGAAAACTGCAATGGCAAAGCCCTAGAGGATGAGTACAACTGCTTTATCTCCAACATGATCATGTTTGCAGCACTGCCTTTTGAGTCTAAGCTTTTGAAAATGGCAAAGACAGCATGATGTAGTCTACTCTCCAACTGCTGTTCTCTCTCCTTGGTTTGTTTTTAGGTATTTTTCTTTGGTTTGGTTATTTGAGACAGGGTTTTATATAGCCCAGGCTGGCCTCAAACTCACTATGTAGTCAAAGATGACCTTGAATTCCTGAGCTTCTACCTCCCCAGTGCTATGATTATAGGCATGCACTGTAATGCATGTCTCTCTTGGTTTGTTTCTACAATGCATAAATTGCAACTGCTATTACAACATTCTAAATGTTATATCTAGGAATTCAAATTTTTTACTTGCTGTTCACTGATGGCTTCTAAGAACAGCAAGTACTAACCTGCCCCTCATCAGGCAATGTCATGAAGGAGCTGGGTAGTTATCACCTTAACTATACAATGGAAAAAGCTGACTCTTTTATTACCACAAAGAACCAGGCAAAGACCTATAAGGGGTCTTCCTTTTTTAGAATGAAATGCTATTTTGTAGTCTATCCACCAACTTTTCAGAAGACTCAATCTCTAAGAATTTCTAAAACAGCAAATAAAGATAACTCAGCATTTAGAGGTGTTCCCTGCTCCAGCACAAAGCTCCTCCACGTATGTGACAGGTAGCATCCTTTCTCTGTATTTAAATTTTCTGATTAGCACACGTTAGATCTCTATCTAAAAATCTTTATATATAAACTATGACGGGAGGAATTAGTCTAATTATCCAAATCCTACATGGTTTTAGAAGTCTGCTTATTAAAAGATATTCTGGGGGCTGGAGAGATGGCTTAGTGGTTAAGAGCACTGCTCTTGCAGAGGACTGGGGTTCAAACCTCAGCACCAACATGGTGGCTAACAACCATGTATAACTCCAGTCCAGGGGCTCTGACACCCTCTTCTGACCTCCTCAGGCATTGCATGACATGGGTGTTACCTACAGACATGCAGGTAATACACTCATACACATAAAAAATATTTTTTAAAAAAAGGTATTCTGGATGTTGTACCAACTCCTTCCCACTTTCTGCTCTTTACTACAGAAGTCTAACAGAAGGATTTTCCTATTTCTAAATAAGGCAACAGGATGCAAGACTTCCATTTCCCTGCATTAATCTATTCTCAAATTTTTTTTTGGTTAAAGATATATCTTATTTGAGTGGAAAGCTTGGTTCTCAATCTAATACCCTAAAAGTATAGATTGCAACTAAAAAGTAAGATAACTCAAAAGTTAAAACATTCAAATCAATTTAATTTTCTAGAGTAAGCAATTTTCACAGAAAATACTTCTAACATGAAGACCCATCAAAGCAGATCCAATACCTTCAAAAACAAAGACACTATTAGATGGGATGGAGCAGTCTAACTTTTGTTGGTCTAAGCCAAATACCCTTGCTATTTTAAGCAATTGCAGTTTTGTGCCAGACATGACTAGATTGTCCCCTGAACTTGGGCAGCTCACCAGAAATATCCCAAACGCGAACAGTCTGGTCCAGGCTAGCAGACACAACCAGGTCTTCTGAGGGGTGGAACTGAGCACACATTACATAATGGTTGTGCCCCGTTAACACACTGTAAGGAAAAAGAATATTAAATCAGAGGTGGAAATTAATAGGCTCCTAAGTACGTTTTTTCATATTCTAGATGTTTACCTAATACTTTTATGAAAGCAAAGGTAAGACAGCCTAACAATTCTGAGCTAGTAATAAGCAACACCACCTGTACTAACAATAGTTCTCTTCTTACACATTATTTTTATTATTTTATTATTCTAACTGGGGTAAGGGTGAGTGCTAAAGGTCAGTGGACAACTTTGTGGAATCAGTTATCTCTTTCCATCTTGACACGGGTTCCGGGATTAAACTCAGTCAGCTGGCTTGTATAGCAAACACCTTTATCTACTGAACCACCCTGCTTGCCCCAATAGTTCTCTTTCTAATTCTTATCATTTAAATATTACTAATTTTAGGAGAACTGAGACTATATAGCTCTCCTTTTAATAACATAAAAATATGAAAATAAATGGAATCTTAGTAATCCATACTGGAAATTACTTGATAGATTTTAGTAGAAATTACTTGATAGATTTAGTTCTTAAAGGATGTTATTCTAAATAATCCTTGTTTCTTATAGAAAATCTGTTAACATCAGTCCAAATACTAAGTAAGACTCACTGGCTAGGTCCTGACTCAAGTTTTATGGGAACAGAACTGAAAAGCAACTAAATGTTCTATTCTGAAAGTCTATATGACTATAAGACCCTTCTTAACCTTCCAGGTAGACATACAGATTATTAAGATGTTACCATAGGAGCTGGAGAGATGACTTAGAGGTTAAGAACACTAGCTGCTCCTTCAGGAGACCCAGGTTTGATTCCCAGCACCCACATAATGGGGCTAACAACCATCTATAACACCAGTTCCAGGGGATCCAAGACCCTTCTTCTGGTTTCCATGGTCACTGTAAGACACGGGTGCACTTACATACATGCAGGCCTAACATACATGTAAAATAAAAATAAAGCATCACAAAACCCAGGTTGATATATTACTAATTAAATGCATATATTTAAAAGAAGTCTACAAATATAGTAAGTAATTAAGCAGCAAACATGGCCCATCTGTGAAGGGAGATAACTGTTCTGAAAAGTAGCTGACTGTAAAAGTCTAAAAAGAATTAAGATCCTTGTTGAAGCTGCTGCCTCTTGCTTTACCAGACACAGGTTCTAGATTGCCAGTTCCATACTCGAATGGTCTGATCATCTGAGGCGCTCAAAATCCAAGGATACTCCTGAAAAACATCAGACAAAGGCTCTGAACATTAGACAATTTTGTTCTGTCAGGCCTTGAACATGCTAGACAGGTGCTCTATCACTGAGTTACATCCTTAGCCCTTGTTTTTTCAGACAGGGTCTCACTATGTAGTTCAGGCTAGTCTTGGACTGGCTATATAGCCACTGTCTCCTAAATGTTGAGGGTCCTGAGATTACAGGCACAGGCCACCACACCCAACTAGCAAGAAGTACTTTTTTGTTTTATTTTGTTTTGATTTTTGGAGACAGAGTCTCACTATGTAGCCCCAGTTGGCCTAGAACTAACTATAGAGACCATTCCAGGCTACCTTGATCTCACAACAATCCTTTAGCCTTTGCCTGGACTGCTGGGATTAAAGGTGTGTGCCACCTCACTCAGCTTAAGTACTTCCTATCACAGTTTCTCTAGTGTTTAGTAAAGAGCTTGGCAAGTACAAAACACATACATACTTTTAAACTGGGAAAAAAAAAAAAGACCTTTCTTAACTTTCCAGGTAGACAGCAACCTATTCTAGGCAAGCGTCTTTGGCAGGTCCTTTATGGCACAAACAATACCTGATATAGTATCTCATGAGTAGTCGTTCTTAAATGTTTTAGCTGTTGTTTTCTCTACCATTCTATCCTATGCTAAAATTTCTATATTAAAAAAACTTTTTAATCCATGTCCCCCACCCCTATCAACAGTCAGGCACATTTTAAAAATTAAAAAACTTCGATTTATTTTTATCTTATTGTATGTTTCAAAATTTTTCTTTTGATTTGTTTTTATGTATATGAGTGTTCTGCCTGCATGAAGTGCATATATGTGTACCATGTGCATGAAGTGCCCTTGGAGGTCAGAAGATGGTGTCAGATTCCCTGGAACTGGAGTTATGGGCAGTTGTTAGCTGCCATGTGGGTGCTGGAAACTGAACCCGGGTCTTCTGGAAGAGCAGCCAGTACTCTTAATTGCCGAAGCATTTCTCCAGTCCCTGTATAAGTGTTCTGCTGAATGTATGTAAGTGCACCCATGTTATGCAATGCCCAAGGAGGCCAGAAAAGGGTGCTAGGTCCCCTAGAACTAGAGTTACTGGTGGCTGTTAGCTGCTATATGGGTGTTGGGAACTGAACCTGGGTCCTCTGCAAGAGCAACCAGTGCTTTTAACTGCTGAGTCATCTCTCCAGCCTCAAAACTTTTTAGTTTTTTAAGGAAATAAAGTATACTCAATCAGCAAATTCTTATTTATTTCATCACATTCTTTTTCTTTGAGACAGGATCCTGTGTGGCCTAGAAATCACTATGTAGACCAGACTAGCCTCGAAGTCACAGAGATTCACCTGCCTCTGCATCTGGAGTGCTGGGATTAAAGGCAGGTGCCACCATGTCTGGCCCAGCATATCTTAACTTGATTCAAAAGACAGTTTACTGAGATCCAGCAAAGAAAGAAGTTGACTCTAATTGCATTGAATTATATGACTTTCTAGGCATATCTACTGCTTCATAACAATACCACACATAGGATTAGCCTACAGTCTTGTTTGGTAGCTCAGCAAACAAAATAAAATCCCTACACTTTCCTATGGAAAAATGATGCCTTCCTCTTAGAGACCCCCTGACTCCAACTGAATATAACCTTGAGTGCTTCCTTTTACAGAAGGCATCCTGCACATCCTGAACAGCTATATCAACCACACAGTGTTATCAAACTTTAAGTTTATTCATGCATTTTTTTCTCTTTGTGTGTGCATGTAGATATGCGTATATATTTGTGCATGTAGATGGAGGCTAGATTTATTTTCTGTGTATGAGTGCCATGCCTACATGTATGTAAGTGCACCTGTGTCATGCAATGCCTGTGGAGGACAGAAGAAAGCATCAGATCCCCTGGAACTGGAGTTACAGTTGTAGTTGCTATGTGGGTGCTGGGATTCAAACCCAGGTCCTCAGCAAGAACAGCCAAAGCAATTAACTGCTGAGCCATCTCTCCAACCTGTTTTTAATTTTTTAAATTTATTTATAGTTTATGTGTGTTTTGCCTTCATGTATATAAGTATATCTATGCAAAGCCCACAGAGGTGAGAAGAGGGTGCTGGATCCCCTTGGAACTAGAGTTACAGATTGTTGTTAGTCACCACATGGGTGCTGGGAACTGAATCCAGGTCCTCTGCAAGAGGAGTCAGTGCTCTTAACCACTGAGCCATCTCATCAGCCCCATCCACCTTGTTTTTTGAGACAGAGTTTCTCACTGACCTGGAGCTCACCAATTCATGGAAACTGGTTGGCCTGTAAGCCCCAGGGTTCTGCCTATCTCTGCTTCCCCAGCTCTGGGACCTGCAAGCCCCAGGGTTCTGCCTATCTCTGCTTCCCCAGCTCTGGGATTACAAACATGTGCCATCATGCTTGGCTTTTTTAACGTGGGTGCTGAGGACTGAACTCAGGTTCTTGCATAGCAAGAACTTATCAATTGAGCTATCCCCCTCAGCCCTAAACATGGGTTCTTGAGGATCAAGTAGATTTCTACTCTGAGTATAGCCCAGTGGTAGAGCATTTTCAATCTCCAGCATGGCAAAAAAAAAAAAAAAAGTCAAGTCAGGTAAGTAGACAGTTATGGGGAATTATGGACTACTGCATAACTAAGGTCATGACAGCTACTTACATGATGAAAAAATGTGGTACGAATATAATCCAAGTGCCCAAGCAATGTAAAGAGGCAGCGCCGAAGCTTATAATTCCAAACCTGCAAAAAGAGAAATTCAGTCAAGGAGTAGGATACTAACATCTTGGATTTATGAAAAGCTTATCAGGCTTCTTTTTGTTTGCTTCCATGTTTGAGATAGGGGTCGCATGTACCCTAAGTGGGTCTAGGACTCACCATGCAGCCAATGATGATTCTGAACTTCTGATGCTCCTTCCTCAACTGAGTGCTGAGACTATAGGTGTGCACCACATATCCAGTTTTTACATGGTGCTGAACATCAGAATGCTAGGCAAGCACTCTATGAACCAAGCTACATCCTCAGCCCTGCAAATCTGTTTTTGTAGGCCCAAAGTTATTGGTTCTAGTGTTGACCTTTATTAGTCAATCTTCAAAGACCTGCCAATATTCTTTTTACTCTCTCACCTAAGATTAATAATGATCTCCTAACTTGGCAATCTAAAGGTTTCTTCTCATTCTGACCTCTTTAGAGGGTTCTGCTTTTCCTTGGTTTATCTTCAACTTGCTGAATTATTCTTTACTAACTCTATTTCTCTCTTTTTAAAAAGTAAAGTTGGGGTATAATAAAGATATTTTGACATAGGCTTAAGCATGAGGGTTAGGAAAAAGAGAGATACTCAAGCAAGTCACATTTAAGAGCATGAGTGTGGGCCTCTCAAAGAAAAGTCTCAAGAACTGAGACCTATCAGTGTGTGGAAACAGGCTCCTCAAAGGATGGTGGCACCTCACTTTCTGAAATTATGATTTGTTTTCTCATTCAACCTATTAGGGAATAAACTGAAACATCTTTTATCACTTCTATTTCCTGATGAAAACCCCAAATATATCTTCAGTGAGACATGCCTCCATTAGACTGTCTCCTAGGTACCTCAAATTCAACAGAGCCAATTATGGAATTACCCATTCTCCCAGATTCCAGAAAACTGTACCTACTCCTAATTTGCTTTTCCTACTTTATGACATCTCTTCTAGGGGTGAGGATGTAACTCACTGGGAGAGGACTTAACTAGCAGGAGGCCCTGGAATCAACCCCCAGCACGGAGAGGGAAAAATACGGCAAAGGCATCTCATTTACTTTTCTGTATCATCCCTCCAACATCCATCCAAAACAATTACTGATTCTTTTCCTTAAGATGTCATATCCATCTCTTCTTTTTTAGAGGGTACTGCCCAAGTTCAGGCTCTGTTCATCTGCCACATGGATTTATCTGATAGTCTCCTAAGTGGTATCTGTCCTAGTTTGTTCTTCATTGCTGTGACAAAATACTCTAACCACTACCAACTTGGGGAGGAAAGGGTTTGTCTTACATCTCCCAGGTCGCAATTCATCAGGGAGCCCAAGGTAGGAACTCAGGGCAGGAACCTGGAAGCAGGAGCTGGAGCACAGGCCATGGAGGAACGCTGCTTACTGGCTTGCTCCCCCGCCGCCCCCCCTCAGCCTGCTTTCTTATGCAACACAGGCCACCTTGCCCATGGGTGGCACCACCCACAGTGGGCTGGGCCCTCCGACATCACTCATCAAGAAGATGTCCCTCAGGCATGGCCATAGGCCAGTCCAATAGATGCAATTCCCCAATTGAGGCTCCCTCAACCCAGGTGTGTCAAGTTGACACTAAAGCTATCCAGCACAGTATCTATGCCTTCAGTCTTGCCTAACTCATCCAATCTTTTCTTTGTTACCACCTGAGTAATTAGAAAAAATAAAACCTATGTAAAGCTTACACCACTCCTATATTTAAACCCCTGTAATGGTTCCATGTTTGTGCGCTGGCACAACACCTGAGCACTGTCATCTGGCCCTTCTCTCACCTTCTCCAGGTTTTATCTCCACAAAACCAACTGGAGTTTCTCAAACACATCCATCCATATCATGACCATTTTGGCCCCCGGACTGTCCCCATTTGGAATATTTATTATATCACTCATCAAACTATTCTTAATATTATTTGAGTTTATGTTTATCTCTCATATTAGAAATAAAAGCTCCTTGAGAACAGAAATCACTTATCTTTGAATTCCCACCCAAAAGAAAAGTATCTGATATAAAGTATTCAATAAACGCATGCTGGATGAGTGCATGTTAAGTCTAAGTTCTGCATAAACAAATTCTCCTGTCTTTCAGTCCCTTCCATAACTCCCAAACCTTCCCACTTCCTCCTATCCATTATTTTCAGCCATGACAGACCAGATGTACCTTAATCTTATAGTCATCCCCTCCAGAGACGAATAGTGGTTGCTGTTTATGGAAGTCAATGCCTCGCACTGGACCTGGGGAGGAACACGGGTAATGTATGTTAGAGAAAGTTATTCTTTCTAATATAAATATATATATTCTTTTTTTTTGGGGGGGGGTCTTTTTGAGACAGGGTCTCCCTGTAGCCCCAGCTGTCCTGGAACTCACTGTGTAGACCAGTCTGGCCTTGAACTCACAGAGATCTGCCTGCCTCTGCCTCCCAAGTGCTAGGATTAAAGGCATACACCACCACACCTGGCCCTACATTTTTTTTTTTAATGTATGTATATATGTATGTATGTATGTGTTTGGGTGCATGTGTGTCATGGTACACATGCAGAGGTCAGAGGACAATATGTACACATCTGTCCTCTCTTACCATCTGGGACCTAGGGATGAAACTCAGTTACCTTCTAAGCCATTTTGCTGGTTCCTATTGAGATTCTATTCATAACTTTTTTTAAACTTTTTAAATTTATTATTATTTTTTTTAAGTGTGTATGCATGTATTGCCTGCATGTAGGTAAGTGCATCCATGTCGTGTAATGCCCACAAAGGACAGAAGAGGCTGTCGGATTCCCTGGAACTGGAGTTACGGACAGTTGTTAGATGCCATGTGGGTGCTGGGATTCTAACCTGGGTCTTCTATAAGAACATTCAATGTTCTTAACTGCTGAGCCATCTCTCTAGGCCCTCTATTCATAACTTTTTTGATTCTATCCCTTTCACATTCTTTGTGTGTATGTGTATGTGTTTATGTGTGTGTCTATGCACATGAAAGTCAGAGGTCAACGTCTGGCACCTTCCTCAACTGCTCTCCAACTCACTTTTTGAGACAGAGTCTCTCACTGAACCTGGACCTTGCCAATTCGGGCAAGAATCTTCCTATCTTGACTCCTCAGTGCTGAGATTACAGGGGTGCACTATCACACCCTGCTTTTTATATGGGTGCGGGTGTTGGAGATAAAACTTGGGTTCTGATGCTTGCACAGCAAACATTTTACTGACTAAGTCATCTCCCTAGGATCCCCTTCCACATTCTTTAGTCTTAAGGGAATCCTTGGCAAACTACAATTCTTGTTTTGAGAAAATGCTTAAATTACCCTACAAGATGACAGAGTCTATGTCTTTTTTTTTTAAGATTTATTTTATTTTTATTTATGTATGTGTATGCACACTTGTACACCTGAGTGCCAGTGGAGGCCAGAAGAGGGCCTCAGATCCCCTGGAGCTGGAGTTAGAGATGGTTGTGAGCCATGCAAATGACACATATGCTGGGAACCAAACTCTGGTCCTCTGCAAGAGAAGCAAGTGCTTTAACTACTGGGCCATCTTTCTTCCCTAATACTTGTATCTTTTATTTCCTCTCAGAAACTAGCTTACCATCATGTTCATCAAACTTGTCAATGAGGGTGCACATCCGATAGTCCCATAACTGGATGACCCCATTGTGTAAACTGGTCAGGATCCAGGGTCTTTTGGGGTGAAAACTAAGCCCTAGGGAGGAAAAAAAAGCAGGAGGTAAGGTCCACAATGTCGCCTTCTGTCAGCTGTGATAAGGAAAAGGAATAGCGGCCAGGTGTGATGGCACACGCCTTTAATGCCAGTACTGGGGAGGTAGAGGCAGGTGGATCTCTGTGAATTCAAGGCCAGCCTGGTCTACATAGAAGGTTCCAGGCCAGGTGGGGCAACAGGGAGACCTTGTTTCAAAAAGATCAAAGAAAAAGGAAAAAGAAAAAAAGGAATAGCTAGATGAATCATTGGTTCATCCATCCATCCATCCATTCATTCAATATGCTTGATAACTTTTTCTCCAATTATTTTAAAGTTATCATACAAAATAATGGGTTTCATGATGGCATTCTCATACACATGTATCATTTGTACTTTGTCCATATTAGACTTCTATTTGATGACTTCTTATTGAATAGCAAATATTGCGATGGGGGTTGGTCTTTTGAAACAGGGTCTCCCTGTAATGCCAGCTAGCCTGGAACTATATAGACCAGGCTGGCCTCCATCTCATAGAGATCCTCCTGCCTCTACTCCCCAAGTTTGGAGATTAAAAAAGGTACGTGTGCCACCATGCCCAGCTCTGTAAATTTATTAAGTATTCCTTTAAATACTGTTGGGCTTTATTTTAGGATGCAAATTAGTTGGAATCAGCTAACAGATTTTATCTTAAGTTTTGTTACAGCGGGTCTACAGCAGCCTTTATAGTCTAGGTCTCATGTGGAACCACTGCGAAGGAAGTACTCACGAGCTGTCTCTATACAATGCTCTGTAATGTCAAGAAATCTTTCTATTCTGTCTTATAGAAACACAAACTATTTCCAGCCTTGTGCACGTTCCAGGGATGCTTGCTCTGCCTTCTCCATTTTATTCTTATTCTTAATTTTTAAAAGTTCATAATTTTTATTTTATGTGTATGAGTGTATTGCCTGCATGTAAGTGCATCCATGTCATGAAATGTCTATGGAGGACAGAACAAAGCATTGGATCCCCTGGAACTGGAGTATTAACGGTTGTTGGTCGCCACGTGGGTGCTGGGAATCAAACCCAGGTCCTCTGGAAGAACAGCCAGTGCTCTTAACTGCTGAGCCATCTCTCCAGTCCCTCTTTTCCTTTTATTTAAAGACAGATCTTTAAGGTAGTCCATGCTGGCCTCAAAACCACAATCCTCCAGTCTCAGCCTCCTAAGTGCTAGGAATATAGGTATATACCACCACAGATATCTCTTAATTGTTCTTTTCTAAATTTTGGATAGCTTTGTCTCATGCATGTGCATATCAATACCCAGACAAAAACCCAGGGAACCCTTACAGACTGCCTATGCTCTTTGTGTAACTCCCTCTCTCCCAGTATTTTCTCCAGCATATTTTAGCCCTATTTGTTGCACCAAATGCTGAACTCTGTCTCCCTGGCCAGACTGTAGGGCTCTTCCTTCTTTCACTGCAGCCTGGAAACTCTAAACAGTAATATAAACCACAGGACTCACACTATTTTCCTTCCCTAAAGAAACACTGTTCTGCACTCTCTGTTGGCCAATGTCTGAAAACCTTTGTATTTTTGTGTAGTTATCCAGCAATTTAAGGAGGGAAAGAAAAGCTAGTCCTTGTTATTCCATCATGATCATAAAAAGAAATACCCAGAAGAAAGAACTGGTAACTGGCATGCTCCTTCAGATTTTTTAACGCAGTAATATATAAACACAGGCCTTATTATTTTATGAAAATGGGGCTCACATGTTGTTCTGCAAACTTTTCTCACATATGACACGAATCTCTTTATATTTAAGTTAGTGGACTCTTACTCCTTTTAACAACTGTAAGGAACAAAGGTACCACACTTAAATTTTTAAATATTAATTTATTTATGTATTGAGGTAAATGTGAGTGCATATTTGCCATGGTGCATAAGTGGAGGTAAGAGAACAATTTGCAGGTGTCAATTCTCTCCTTCTACCATGTAGGTCCTAGGGATTGAACTCAGGTAGTCAGGCTTGGTGGTAAGTACCTTTTACCCACTGAGCCATCCCTCTAGTCCACCACACTTTTAAATCTAGTTTTGAATTGGGAATTTGCCTCAATGAGAAAGGGCTGGCTTGCTCAGTTCTGGGTTTGGTCACCAGCACATAGACACAAAAGGTGGACATGGTGCTACACACCTGTAATCTCAACGTCTTGGAGGCTAAGACAGAAGCATGTAAGTTTGAGGCCTACCTGAGCTATAATGAGACAATGTCTTTAAAAACAAAAATTATGCCATCCATGGTGGTACAAGCCTTTAATTCCAGCACTTGGGAGGCAAAGGCAGGAGGATTTCTGTGAGTTCCAGGTCGGCCCGGCCACATAGTGAGAGCCTATCTTAAAAAAATAAAGTACTCTGAGAAAGCATTTAAATTTTCCCTCTAGTTTCTGGCTATCAGAAAGGCTTACTGAAGACACTTCTACCTACAATGTAGGCTTGTTTACCCTCATAGTGTTTTAGGTTAAAGACCTGAAAGTGGGATGGCTACAGAGTAGAACCTACACATTTTTTTTTTTTTTGGTCTTTTTGAGACAGGGTCTCTCTGTAGCCCCAACTGTCTTGGAACTCACTATGTAGACCAGGGTGGCCTTGAACTCACAGAGATCCGCCTGCCTCTACCTCCCTAGTGCTGGGATTAAAGGCATGTGCCACCATGCCCGGATAGAACCTATACATTTAAAAAATGTTTTTATTACATTTATTTGTGAGTGTATGTGTCTGCATGCATGTACACATGCCACAGCATATGTGTGTGGGAATCAGTTCTCTCCTACCATGTGGGTCCTAGGCATCAAATTCAGCTCATCAAGTCTTGGTGGCAGACCCTTTTACCCACTGAGTCACTTCACCAACCCAAAACACGTACATTTAATGTTTTGGTATAAGAGCTTTGTTTCGGATTTTTTGAGACAAAGTCTCACTAGATAGCCCTGGCTGGCCTAGAACTCCATATGTAGATCATGTTAGTATCAAACTCACAGAGATCTGCCTACCTCTGCTTCCTGAGTACCCACCTAGTCCTTTTAGGTATTTTAAAGGTCTCACTCTATAGTCTAGGCTGGTTGCAAACTAGCAGCCACTCTTTTGCCTCAGCATCCAATGTACTGGGATTATAGGTGTGAATCACTACACCAACTCTGGTAGGTATTTAACTATAATTGTAAAAACACTGTATGAATATGTTTTTTCATCAGGTTTATGAAGGCATCTATTTTGCATGGCTTAAAATTTTTTTGATATACTGGTAACACTTTGCTTTTTGTCTTTTTGAGACAGTGTCTCCCTATAGCCCCAGCTGGCCTGGAACTCGCTATGTAGACTAGGCTGGCCTTCAACTCACAGAGATCCATTGGCCTCTGCCTTCTGAGTGCTGGGATTAAAGGCGTGCACCACTATACCCAGCTAATACTTTTTTTAAAAAAAATAGATCTCACTATATAGCCCATGCTAGCTGGCCTCAAATTTGCAGCAGATTCCTGCCTCAGCAGGAGTCACCAAGCCTAAATCAGTATTCTTTCTTTTTTTCCAACTCAATACTCTTAATGAACTCTCAAGTGCTATATTTCCCCCCCACTTTCTACTGTCAAAGAAGAAATTAGAAAAGAACTCATGGAAAATGAAGACTCATTTCAACTATCCAAATACCAAAAAATATTTATTTATTTATTTATTTACTTATTTATTTATTAATTTTTTTAGATCTTTTTGAGATAGGATCTCCCTGTAGCCCCAGCTGTCCTGAATTCACTATGGAGACCAGGCTGGGCTCGAACTCAAAGAGATCCGCCTGCCTCTGCCTCCCGAGTGCTGGGATTAAAGGCGTACACCACCCTGCCCAGCTTCTTTAATTATTTTAAAAAATATTTTATTTATTACTTTTGTTTTATGCATATGAGTATATTGCCTGCATGTATGTGAGTGCACCTGTGTCATGCAATGCCGCGGAGTTCAGAAAAGGGCTGTGGATTCCCCTGGAATCCATAGCTGCCATGTGGGTGCTGGGAATTGAACCCGGGTCCTCTGTAAAAACAGTGTTCTTAACCACTGAGCCATCTCTACAGTCCCAGAAATTCATTCTTTCTTTTTTCTCTTTCTGTTTGTTTTCAAAATGTGTATGTATGAATGTTTTACTTGCATATATATAGGTGCACCATGTGCATGCAATGCCCTCGGAGTATTTGAGCTCCTGGAACTGGAGTTATGGTTGCTATGTGGGTGTTGGGAACCCAACCTGGGACCTCTGCAAGAGCAGTCAGTGCTCTTAACCACTGAGTCATCTCTCCAGGCCCCAGTCCCAGAAATTCTTAATGGTCCCCTCTACAATCAAGTTTCCCACGACTTAGAAACTGCTCAGAGGGGGCTGGAGAGATGGTTCAGTGGTTAAGAACACTGGTTGTTCTTGCAGAAGACCTGTGTTCGAATCCCAGCACCCACATGGCAGCTAACAACTGTCTGTAACTCCAGTCCCAGGGGATCCAACAGCCTCTTCTGACCTCCGCGGGCACTGCACAACACGGGTGCACTTACTTACATGCAGGCAATACATGCATACACGTAAAATAAAAATAATAAATAAAATTTTAAAAAAAGAAACTGCTCAGAATATATCCTCATATTAATAATGGCCTCCAGTTTCTGAACTATTGAGTCTGGCCAAGTATCATTATAAGCACATTTAATATACTTTCTCATCTTAATTCTCTGTATAAAAGAATGCTAATTACTCTTATTCTTAAAGATAGGAATATAGAGATTGGGGGCTTGAGAGACAGCTCAGAAGTTAAGAGGACTGACTGCTTTTGCAGAGGACTGGGGTTCGATTCCCAGCATACACATGGTGGCTGACAACTGACTGAAACTCCAGTTCCAGGGGATCTGACACTCTCTTCTGACCTCCTTGGATATTGCATGACACCGGTGCACATACATACATGCAGGCAATATACTCGTACACATAAAATAAATAATAAAGAATACAGAGATCTAGATATAAAGTTAAATTGCTTAAGACCATATAGCTTGATAGTGGATGTTTCAGAATTCCAAAGCAAGCCCACACGACTACAAAGAACAAGATCCAGACCACTTCCCTATATTGTATACTATGAAATATTCAAAATAAACTTTTCCAGGTTTCAATAGACTTAATGCTTTGCTTTTCTAATTCTGACATTCTGAAACACTATTATTATCTCAGTTATTTATTCTTCAAAAATTATTGCCAAAAAAATTAATCGTTTATCTGAAAGTCAAATCTAATATAGGGTGTCTTGTATTTCATCGGCAACCCTACTAAACTCAGGACGTTACTGGGGCTTCAAGCCTTCATGCCCTATTTCCAAGCAGGCAATAAAGCTCAGTGGAAGCACTGGACATTAAGATGGTGCAGAAAGGCATTCGAACTTCGTGAAGTAGCCTGTGCCTGAGACTCAGTCTCCAGGGCTGCTCCATATAACACGATCATCAAAAAGTCTGGACGTCACAGGGCCTTGGGAATAGAATAAAAGTCCGGGCACGGCGCGCAGAAGAGGAGGAGAAGGCAAAGAATCGGAAGGGGCCTAAGGGACTCCCTACGGTGGAGATACTGCTTTCTAGGCAAATCCAAGCCCCAGGACCACACGAAGGAGCGCGGAGGCGCCGCTAACCCTAGCCCTCCTCCCCACGGTTTTCCTCTGCGTTAGTCCACCGGGCCACATCGGTCAACCAGTCCTTCCATTCTCTCCTCCACCGTAAGAGCACTGCCCCTAACATCCAACTTCCATGCTCCCTTTTCTGCATTACCTTTCACCCGCGCGCTCTTGGTCTCGAATTTGGTGAGCATCCTTCAGGCCTCCGGCTCCCAGGTCAGATTCCCGGTCCCGCAGCTCTTGGTACTCCTTCCAAGGCCTCCACGTCAGCTACCCTGGGCCGTGGCTTCCGGAAGTTCCTCAAACACGAACTTCCGGTCTTCGGAGCGCAGGGCCACAGAGAAGGTGTTAGTGCAGCCTAGAAAGGCCGATACGAGTCTGGAGGGGAACCTAGGCTTCCGCTCGGTGGGAAAGCAAGATGGCCACGGCTGGGGGCGGCTCTGGGCCTGGCCCGGGACGCTGGGGTCTGCTCCGCTTTTTGTCTTTGTCCGTGATGTTAGCAGGTGAGGCCACCCACCCCCGAGGTTTGCTCTGGAAAGGGAACCTTCCGGATCGGCCCATCGCAATTGCAGGCGTTTCCCTTCTGGTCCCTTCTGCCCCTCTGTCCCCCCGCCCTATAAATCCTTCTCTTTCGTTCCCACGACAGAAGTTCCCCCTTCGCCTGAACCTTCATTTCTTCTACCCCGAGCATGTCGTTTCGCTTACTTCCCTTCTGGCCTTTGCTTGGATTTCCAACCTGATTCTCTCCCACTTTGTCCTGATGCCTCCTTTTTCTCTGAAGCCCCAGCCACCCCGCCCACAGTCAAAGACACAGGTGTGAAAGTTGAGCCTCCTTCCCCGAGTTTAGGATTTTTGAGATCAAAATAGCATTGTTTTGTGGGTGCTGTGCGGTGCTGAAAAGGAAAGTCTTCAGTCTTTCCTCTGTTGGTTCTACCATTAACTCGTGTTCCTTAGTTTCTTTGCTTAGTAAAAGTGCGGCTAAGGTGGGCTTGGGCTGTTTAGACGTAAAGTAATGGTACAAAGAATTTTAGGCGTATAATGTATATGTTTGCTTTTAAAAATATATTTATTTAGTGGATTTTTGTGTCTGTTCAACTAAGGAATAAGCAGTTAGGCGATTTCTTATATGTATATGGCATTCTAGTTGATTAAACCCTAAAATGCGAACATTCCTGTAACCCCTAAATTGACATTGTTTTTGGTAATCCCCAGTGGAGAAACTAGCTGGCTGGCACTGGAGGCAGATGCAAACGATCTAGGGTTTGATTTAACTGAACAGGTGTGTGTGGCATAAGGTTTCTCCTAGCTCTGTTAAGATTCTCAGGTGGGACTTTTTGTTGTTATTTTCTATTCTTAGATCTACACTCTTTTATCAACTAGTGGTATACATATGTGTTAGAAAAGCAAAAGTGTGTTTACCCATGCAACCAGAAGCTGGCACGTCTAAAATCAAACACTTTTCTTTTGACAGCTCATCTTTTAGCTTTATTGGCAATTGTTGTTCATGGAATTTAATACCCTTCCAAGACACATAGCTAGGTACTCTATAGAGCACTTATCTGTTCCAATAATGTGGCCCGGAAGTGAAAAGAATGAACATTAGTTCCTTTTTAGAAAGTATGGTATTGAATGATTTACCCAAACTATGAATAGAACTAATGGTGATAGAGGTTAGTACTAGATGTTTTTCCATTTTTCCTAACACTTTCTATCTTCTGATCAGGTTTGTGTTGGGGAAACTCAGTGGAGAGGAAGATCTACATCCCCTTAAATAAAACAGCTCCCTGTGTCCGTCTGCTCAATGCCACTCATCAGATTGGCTGCCAGTGTAAGTTGAGATTGGGATTTGTGCTTGTGACCATTAATATTTCAGTTTGTACCCTATGTACTTAGAGATATCCATGTCCTGCTTAGGAGTCTTAGTGCTCAAGTGAGGGTATGCGTGTAGGAAGTGATAGAGAATCATCTGTCACTGACAATAAGGCAAGATAATAAGAGCTAACATTTAGCAAATGCACCATACTAAGCTTTTAAATATGTGCTTATCATTGTTATTATTAACATTGTATAACTGATGGAACTAAAACCTAGAGAAATTGTTTGACTTTCCTGGCATTATACTGGCAACAAGTGATCATGCTAGGATTTGAACCCTGATGGTCTAAATTCTAAGCCAGGACTTTTTTTTTTTTTTTTTTTTTTGGCCTTTTTGAGACACGGTCTCCCTGTAGCCCCAGGGAAGAACTCACTTTGTAGACCAAGCTGGCCTAGAACTCACAGAGAGCCGCCTGCCTCTGCCTCCCAAGTGCTGGAATTAAAGGCATGTGTCACCACACCTGGCTGGCCTAAACCAGGACTTTTAAAGTATCCTACTATACAGCTCTCTAAGGAGAAAGAATTCCCACATTCTATGGAGTCTTGTCAGCTGTCACTCTGAACACTTTGAATTACCTTTTTAGAACCTAAATGGTTGATTTTGTTTTTGTTTTTCGAGACAGAATCTTGCTATGTACCCCAGGCTGGCTTCAGCCTTCTGAGTTCTGAGCACATGCCACCATTCTAGCTAAAACTTTTGTGTTTGTATGATACTGGCTATTGAATCCCTACCACTGAGCTAGCATCCCCGGTCCCCAAAACAGCTTCTCAAGGGCAGTGAGCTAGTTGAAGAAAAGGCTATTAAAAATGGCAAATAAGATGGCTCAGTGGGTAGAACCCTGTTGCACAAGCTTGAGGACCTGAATTTGAATTCCTAGAACCCGTGTAAAAAATGCTAGAGATGGCTCAGTGGTTAAGTGTACTTGCTGCCCTTCCAGAAGACCCAAGTTTTATTTCTAGCTCGCATATCAGGTGGCTTACTACTGCCTGTAACTCCAACTCTGGGGGATGTAACACCCTTTTCTAGCATCTGCAGAGACCCACACTCAAGTGCACGTACACACAGACACACACACACACACACACACAGAAATCAATTTTTAAAAATTAAAAAAAAATTTTTATTTTATGTGTATGAATGTGTTGCATGTATGTGAGTGCACCCGTGTCGTGCAATGTCTCAGAGGTCAGAAGAGGGCTTCAGATTCCCCTGGAACTGGACTTAAGGACGATTCTTAGCTGCCATGTGGGTGCTGGGAATTGAACCTGGGTCCTCTGCGAGAGCATTCAGTGCTCTTAACCACTGAGCCATCTCTCCAGCCCCAGAAATCAAGTTTTTAAAAAAATGCTAGAAGCACAGTGTGATCATCTGTAATCCTGGTGTTTCCATGGGGAAATTGGAGACAGAGACAGAAGAATCTAGCTTACAAGGCAACTAGTCTGGTGTATGCATCAGAAAAACAACAAAGAGATTCTGTTTCAAAGGTAGAAGGTAAGGACCAATACCTGAGGTTGCCCTCTGACTTCCAGATACACAATGGCATTTGGGTGTTGACATTCACATACATGAACATACACACACAAATGGCATTTGGGTGTTAACATTCACACACATGAATATACACACACACACAAATGCCAAATAAGGGATGGGGATATAGCTCATGAGTTGAGTGCATGCTTGCATGCATGAAGCCCTGGTTTCAGTCTGCAGCATCATATAAACTGGGCATCATGGTATTTGCTTGTAATCTCAGTACTCAGAAGGTGGGTAGCTAAAGCCTGGGCTAGAGACTCTGTTGTCCATCCCACCCCCCAATAAAGCTAAATAGTTGCAAGAGAAATTAATGAAGTACTTGACTTATCTTCAAGCTTTCTAAGTATGTTCCAAAATAATACTATGGTTCTAAAGAAATTTTTTGTTATTTTATTTTCTGTGTGTCTAAATATTTTGCCTACATGTGTGCTCCACATGTGTGCAGTGCCTGCAGAGGCCTGAAGAGGACATCAGATCCCTGGAACTGGAGTTAGAGATGAATGTTAGCTGCCATGTTGGTGCTGGGAACGGACTCAGGTTCTCTGCAAGGGCAGCTGGTGCTCTTAACCACTGAACCACCTCTAGCCCCATTACTATGGTTCTATAGAAATTGCAGGAGATATAGCTCAGTGGTAGAGTACTTGTCTAATATGCATAAGGCTCTGAACTTGATCTCTGGTACTACACACATTAAAAAAAAAACAAACTAAAAAATCATAGCAAGCAGAGTTATGATCTGAAGACTGAGTCCTGGCTTGTTTTCTGCTTAAGCTATCAGCATATTTTTGTCTTCTGTGGACAATAGCTCAGCCAAACTATAATTTTCAGATAAGAAGGGTCTGATCTTGGCTTCATCAAATTAATTGTTCTGAATTTTAGTTTAGCCCTCCCTTCCATTCCTTCCTTTTTCCACTTGATATGTGGTACATATCTTTACTTTGTATCAGTTTTTTTTGGTCTTTTTGAGACAGGGTCTCCCTGTAGCCCCAGCTGTCCTGGAACTCACTAGGTAGACCAGGCTGGCCTTGGACTCACAGAGATCTGCCTGCTTTTGCCTCCCAAGTGCCAGGATTAAAAGTGTGTGCCACCACACCTGGCTTTTTTTGGTATTTTTGAGACAAGGTCTTCTTGTAGCCCCAGCTGACTTGGAACTCACTATGTAGACCAGGCTGACCTTGAACTCACAGAAATCTGCCTGCCTCTTCCTCCTGAGTGCTAGGATTAAAGGAATGCACCACCATGCCTGGCTTAGTTTGTCCTTTCAATAATGGTTAGAATACTGATACACAACGATGAAAGTCAAACTCTCTCTTTGTCTCTCTCTCTCTCTCCTCCTCTGCCCCTTCTCCCCATCTTCCCCCTCCCCCCTCTTTTTTTTTCCTCCCTTCCTCCCTTTCCCATTCTGTAGCCCAGGCTGGCCTTGAACTCTTTTTTTTAAAAATATTTTTAGTTTTTAATTATATGTGTGTGGTTATGTGCATGTGAATGCGGGTGCCCGCAGAGACCATAGTCATGACATCCTCCTAGAGCTGGAGTTAGGAACAGTTTTGAGTTGCCCAGCATGGGTGCTGGCGATCAAACTCTGTTCATCTTCAAGAGTAGTACATGCTAAGGCTGGAGAGGTGGCACAGCAGTTAAGAGAGTGCAGAGGACCCGGGCTCAATTCCCAATACCCACATGGTGGCTAAGAACTGTCTGTAACACCAGTTCCAGGGGAATCCAATCTGACTTCTGTGGCATTGCACGATAAGGGTGCACTCATAGGCAATACACTCATACACATAAAATAAAAATAACAAATTTTTTTTTTTTTTTTTTTTTTAAGAGTAGTCCGTGCTCTTAACCATCAAGTCATCTCCCCATGGCCTTGAACTCTTTATAGCCCAGGCTGGTCTTGAACTTGTGATCTTCTTGCCTCAGGCTCCCTGATGCTGAGATTATAAACACAAACCAACCCAACTTCAAAGACTTAAAATAAATGCTTATTGTTGATGCAGAATAGATAACATAGTCTTAAGTAGTACCATGTGAGCCCCTCAAACCTTCCAACTTGGTAGAAGGAAACTCAGGTACTGGGAAGTAAGAGATTTGCTTAAGGAAGTAGTTAATACTTTCCTACCTGTTCTTCCTATGCCCCTGATACAGGAAGCACTGCAAGTAGATTTATTGGTTACAAACTATCTTAAAGGTGTTTTGGATTTAGCTTCTAAACTGAGTTTGTGGATGAAAGAGAACCAGGTCCAGATGGGCTGAGATCAGACTGCTGGACCTGTTAGAGCCTCATTGTGAGGTCCCACATCATCCTGGAGCTGGGTTCTACGTTTGGAGATGAGTCATTCTGCTATAGGTGCTTCAATCAACCCCGTGGGAAGCTAAGCCATAGCCTCCAGAGATAAAGCCAAATGCCAGTGCACAGAAAGGGGAGGGGCTGGACTCTGGCCATTTCCTCATTAAGATCTTGTTTCCTTTACAACCTCCTTATTTCTAAATCTTACTTCATCAGATCTGTCCATTCCTTCACAGGCAACACCCTTTTTAATTAGGGGTGGTAACATAGTAAAACTAAGGGGGAAAATTGAGATCTAGATTTTATTTTCTGGTTATAATGACCTACTTCTATTGGATCCTTAGTGAGCAAAGAGAGCTACATATAACTTCTCCCCCCATCCTCACTGTGTGAGATGAGTCAGGGTGACCTGCTGAAGGTCCAGAGAGAGTAAGCAAGTTATTTACAACTGTACAGTCACTTGTTAGGACCCAGACTGGAATCTAGGTTTCTTTCATCCAGTATCATAGCTTGTTTTCTTCCCTGTCCTTCCTAGAGTGTAAGTTACTTAAAAAAAAAAAATCATACTAGTTTTTTCTTGTGGTTCTCCCCGTCTCCTCCCGACTCCCTCCACCCCCCGCCCTTTGTTGAGACAAAGTCCTAGGCCTGGGCCCAGGGCTCTATCTATGCCTTCTATGTGCTGGAATTAAAGGCATGTGCCTCCACACCCAGTTCCTTCTCCCATATTTTAAGATCTATAGCAAGGGCTGTTCTTTTCTATTGTTGTTTATTGAAAGCTTCCATTGGCATCTGGATCCTGACTAGAGCTGTTCCAGACTCTGATAGTTCTCTGTGTTTTATTATTATTACTGTGGACATGATCTTGATAAGTATTTACTGTATATAAGCCATAGGTAAGTGTTGGAGACTCTGCCATTGTGTCTGCATTTTATCAGCTCTCAAAATTTTGCTTGGTTAGCAGTTGGGAAGTGCTTATGTTTTTTATCTTTTGCTAGTATTACTTTTATTTCAGTGCTTTGGTCTCGAAGCACAGTTCTCGTGTCTGGCTATGTAGAGTAAAGAACTACACAGGGTGTCTTTAAAATATACGTCTATCTGGGCCCCACCTGAAGTGTTTTAATTTAGAAGATCTATGGTGGGGCCTAAGCATCTGTATTCTTTTTTAAAATTCAGGGGCTGGGAGTGGAGCTCATTAATAGAGTGCATGTTTCTTGTACAATTAGGCGTTCAATTCAATCCCTGGCACAAAGAGAGGGGGGCAGGGAAGGGAGAGAGAAAGCCCTTGATTCTGATTTTAATACACAGTGTTGGAAACTAGTATCTAAAATAAGTTATGTATAACATCCGATCTTCAGTGAGGAGAAAATGTACAGGAAGATGCTAGGATGTCTCTGTATGGATGCCTAGAGACATGAGGGATATAACCAAATGCCTTGAATTATGTCCAATTCTAGACATTCTGGACTGTTCAGCAGTATTTCCTAGTCTTAGTCACCTGAGATGCATAGAAATAAATATTACTTGTAGGCCTTCCTGCGATAAATAATGGTCTGTCTATTCCTTGCTGTAGTTGGCCAAGAGGGTCCCAGGAAGGAGGGGCAGTGATTATTAGCACATCTCTGATCCACTCAAGGCCTGTCAGTTGGGAAGCTCTGCTCTAGATTTCTCAGCTTCTTGATTAAAATCACCTATAACTGAGTCACCTGAAACTGGCCAGGAGCAAATAGAGTCATTCCCAAATAAGACCACAGGATGGTGATCCAAGAAGGCAACTGAAGCCAAGGGAATCTACCTGGGTTTTTGAAGAGCTAGCAGGGGTACATAGACGCTATCTAAAAAAAGATCCACAGTGAAGCTGGACATGGTGGCACATGCTGTTAGTCCCAGCACTTGGGAGGCAAAGGCAGGTGGATCTCTGTGAGTTCAAGCCCTGCCTGGTCTACATAGTGAGCTCCAGGCCAGCTGGGGCTACAGGGAGACCTGTCTCAAAAAAGTCAGAAAAAAAAAAAAAATCCAGAGAGTCAGTGAAGCAAAGGCAAAATTGTCAACTGTGGGAGTTTTAATTTGACCCATTCTGTCCTGGCAGCTTCAATTAGCGGGGACACAGGGGTTATCCACGTAGTGGAGAGAGAAGAAGACCTGCAGTGGGTATTGACAGATGGCCCCAACCCCCCTTACATGGTTCTACTAGAGGGCAAGCTCTTTACCAGGTAAGAATTGGGTGTGCCTGCTGGGATTGTATCTAGAGAAAGTTTTGGTTAACAGTCCTTATATTTGTGAGTGGAAAATTTCCTTGCTTTATCCTGGGAGGTCGGGCGACAACACGATGGGTATTCACAAAGGAAGAGATACCATCAAAGGGAATTACCTTAGTGACTTTAAAAGTAGAGCCCGAAGCCAGGCCTGGATGTGCATGCCTTTAACTCCAGCACTTAGGAGGCAGAGGCAGAGGCAGGTGAGTCTTTGTGAGTTCAAGGCCAGCCAGGGGTACAGAGTGAGCCCCTGGCTCAAAAACACAAACAGAAAACAACAAAGTAGAGCTCTAGTAAGGCCAAAGGGAAGAAGGAGGGGTGTCTAAGATCACTCAGGGACAAGTAGATGAGACCCTAGACCCAGATATAGTCCAGACTCAAAAGTTAGAGGCCCAAAAGGGAAGGGAGGTAGTTCTGATTCCCCTAACTCTGTTTCCATTGTTTCCATCCTGAGGGGCAGGCCACTGATCTGTCTACACTTCTCCATCATCTTTCATGTCACTCTCTCTATTCCAGGGATATAATGGAAAAGCTGAAGGGGAGAACTAGCCGAATTGCTGGTCTTGCTGTGACTCTAGCCAAGCCCGGTTCCATTTCAGGCTTCTCTCCTAGTGTGCAGTGCCCAAATGATGGGTTTGGTAAGACCTCAAAGGATCAGGAGAGCTGCTGCTGACATGCAGAGCTCATTGTTGCTTCAGTCTTAGGTCTCCATGAGGGTGGGGCAGTTGGAGTGGGAGCATGTCTGTGTGCATTGTAAACAACTGACTTCTCTTCCTACTTCCTCTTCTTCCCCTCCCCTTCTACCATCCTCTGTCACATGCTCAGATCCCTAATCCTTCAGCCCTGGGTTCTCTGATACCAGTGTCTCTATTTTAGTGAGGCTGGTGATAGATTTGTACCTGCTTCTTTAAGTCACTGCCTCTTTTTGTACTCTTAGTCCCAACACTATGCCATCCTACCCTTCCTCTTTCACCTGGTCCCTGAGTGCTTGGTATTTCAACAACTTGTTCCCCATACCTTCCTTTCTCCCTTCAGGTATTTACTCCAATTCCTATGGCTCAGAGTTTGCTCACTGCAAAAACATGCAATGGAACAAACTGGGCAATGGCTTAGCTTACGAAGACTTCAGTTTTCCTATCTTTCTTCTTGAAGATGAGAATGAAACCAGGGTCATCAAGCAGGTACTGACTCTGCCAGATTCTGGAAGTTCCCATGAGAAAGAGGATGACTTTTTCATGTTCTTGTTCTATTAGGGAGGCTAGCTTTACTAGTGTACACTGTAAAAAATGATTCCTCTACAAAAGAACTGAGAAGTTTGGCCAAGTATGTTGGCACACATCCGAATCCCAGCACTTGGGAGGTAGAGGCAGAAGGATTGCCAGCAATTTGAGGTGAAGCTGGTCTCATAGTTCCAGCCAGCTGGAGCTACATAGCAAGACCCTGTCTCAAAAACAAAACAGGAATGAAGTTTATTGTTAAGTTGCTCACGTTTCCTTCTGCCATCTCCTTCCTGTTGGACATCACTGCATTGAAAGCTTTGAGATGGATAGAGGTAGAAAGAATACGTGGAAGAAGCATATGAAACAAGGAGGTCACCACAGCTTGGGCCATAGCTCTAGGCCAGCCTGGACTCCAGAGTGAGGCCTTGTCTCAACAAGACCAGAACAGAACAGTAGCGGACTAGGAGTTGGGGGCTTCAGTTCAGTAAATTCCTGAGGTTCTTCTGTGTGTATGTATGTTGTGTTTGTATGGTGTATTGCACATGTGTGCCCAGGTACATATGTGGAAGCCAGAGGGAGACGTCAGATGTCCTGCTCTATCACTCTCCCCCTTACTCCCTTGAGATGGGGTCACTGAACCTACTCAGTTATAGCAGAACATTTATTTTATGGGATGAAAGACCACTAACTACTCTGAAAGTCTGTAAGCCTGACAGACTATAAACCTAAAAATTTAACAGCAACAATAGACTGTTAGAAGTACTGAAGTGGAAGTGGTGCAGTGATCCGCCTCCCTCAGCCTGGGATTATACAAGTACCATTATGCCTGGTCCAGTGCTCTTCTCATCAGGTTCTTACCCATGACTGAAGACTTTTGTTTCTATCTAGTCTAGCTGCTTTAGTTTAAGGTCAGTTAAAAGATTTGTCCAAGATGGCAAGGTGAGTTGATGGCCAAGCTGTCTTGAATCTTACTTTTGATCCCTAGTCAGTGTTCCCTATATCAGGTCACATTAAAAATAGTGTATGAAACCAGACATAATAGCACACATCTATAATTTCAGTGCTAGGGAGGCTGAAATAGGAGGATTGTGAGTTTGTGGCCAGTGTGGACTGTATAGCAAGACCCTATCAAAAACTAAAACCAAAAGGCAGTGGCTGAAGCTTGGGTCCAACCAGTTGGAATTGAACCAGACTAGCTCATCTGCTCCAACAAAGCCATTGTGTCCATGCCATTTACACTGACTGAGGAATTTTTCCCTTTGATCTTATATGGTCATATGAGGATACTTGTAGCTCAGGGACCCACCAGGAAAAAGGGAGTGGCTTAAGAATGGAGTTGGGCCTTCCTCTTCCTAGGAATTGAGAGAGGGCCTCCACAGCTAGCTGTCTCAATGGGGTCCATGTCCTCTCCAGTGCTATCAAGATCACAACCTGGGTCAGAATGGCTCTGCGCCAAGCTTCCCGCTGTGTGCCATGCAGCTCTTCTCGCACATGCATGCTGTTCTCAGCACCGCCACCTGCATGCGGCGCAGCTACATCCAGAGCACCTTTAGCATCAACCCAGGTAGGCAGTGCCAAGCCATGCGGGCCGACTGCAGTGGGAGATGGACTAAGCAAGGGCGTTGGCAAGATCATGCCAGAGGAGTGGGCCCAGGCAGCAAGCACTGGTAGAAGTCCCAACAGGTTTGAACAGATAGGCGGCAGACTGCACCATAAGTGGATGGCGACAGAGCCCAAGCTAGAGTAGCTGTAGGTGGAAAAAGTGGTCCTCAGAGCTCATGGGGCGCCGAGTCTGGGAGGGCTTGAAGGCCTTCTCTACAATACCCTTCCTTTAGTCCTATTTATTGCTTATTGTTTGTGTCCTCCTCAGAAATCGTCTGTGACCCCTTGTCTGACTACAACGTGTGGGGCATGCTTAAACCTATAAACACATCTAAGGCATTAGAACCTGATGACAAGGTTGTGGTTGCTGCCACCCGGGTGAGTGTTGCCCCTGTGCAGCATGGGCAGGGCTCTCCTCCCAGGTGTATCTGATTTCAGACTCAACACTGGGGAGCCGTAAATGGAGAGGGAGCTGGGTCGTGGGACTCCTTGGCTCTGTTCATTGTTCAATACATGTGGATTCTCTTGGTTGGAGCAGGACAAGGAGGCTGGGCCTGGTTCTAATGTCCAGCTTTAAAATGTACCTCCCCTGCCTTTTCTTCTGGTGTTTCCAGCTGGATAGCAGGTCCTTTTTCTGGAATGTGGCACCAGGGGCAGAGAGTGCTGTTGCTTCTTTTGTCACTCAGCTGGCTGCAGCTGAAGCTCTGTACAAGGCGCCTGATGTGACCACCCTGCCCCGCAATGTCATGTTTGTCTTCTTCCAGGGGGTAAGGGCTCTTTCCCTAGGGTGAGATGGGAGGGAGGGAAGGGGATGGTAATGATAGTGGCATTGTTGACCTGAGCTGCTAATCAGAGTGTTTGCATGTGTCTACATGTACTTCCCCTTTGGAATCCTCTGTTTTAGGTAGCTTCTGTCCTCTGAATTGATGTGTTACCTCTCCTTTCCTTCCTTCAATGATAAGATGTATTTGAGGCTTCCTTTCACTTTTACTGTCTGAGTCCTACTGCTACCCTAGGGATCCTGTCTCTCTCTCCCCTGTGGTGCCACAGCCTGGCTGTAGCATGAGGATCAGCAGCTAGAGCTACTGGGGAAAGTCAAGAAGCAAATCCAGAACAGCTGGTGTTTGCTGTGGGCCCTTACAAAGGCTACCTTCCCTATTTCTGGGCTCCAGAAATCCCATGATACATCCATGTGAGGGAGTCACAGCTGGGAGGTTGTTGGGGAGGTGGGAGGGGTCGGGGGAGGGGTGTCATGTGGCTGTAAGCTGACTAGCAGTTGAGATGACTCTGGAAAACAGCCTTCTTGGCTTTGATGATCTAGCCTTCCTTGAGACTGCCCTAACCCTTGGAAATTTCTTTTCCCTTTCCTTCCCATCTCTACCCCTCAGGAAACCTTTGACTACATTGGCAGCTCAAGAATGGTATATGATATGGAGAAGGGCATATTTCCTGTGGGGCTAGAGAACATTGACTCGTTTGTGGAGCTGGGACAGGTGTGCAGCTTATGTCTTCCACCCTCTTCTTGAACTTAAGCTTCCCGTTTTGTTGCCTTTGCTACCAACACCATCCATCCCCTTGGTTTCTTCTTCTGGGCATGGGCCACAGCAGGAGACAGACCATAAATTATTCTTCATCCTTCCCCAGGTGGCCTTAAGAACCTCACTAGACCTCTGGATGCACACAGATCCCATGTCTCAGAAAAATGAGTCTGTGAGGAACCAGGTAACTCAGTAAGAGAAAGGATTAAATTGAATATTGGCTAAAAGATAACGCTAACGCCACAGCCGTTACTGCTTTGTGAGAACCTTGAACTCAGTGGGTATCCCGTTGGTTCCCTGGAATGCATATTTCTGTGATCATGCAGTACCTTGTAGACTACCACTGCTCGTTAGAGACAGGTGGGTACCTGGCGCCTTCTCTTCTTCTTGTCCTGTGGACCCAGTTATCAAGGTGGCCTTGCCAGAGTCTCTGCATCAGACTGCTGCCTAAATTGCCCTCCACTTTCTTCACTGCTTATTTAAGATCTTTGCTCCCTACCAAATGCAGCTATAGGCCTGCTTTTTCTCCTCAGAGTGCTTTTGCTGTCATCCAGCCTGTGCTGTCATCCCTTCTCTAGACTCCTGTAGCACTTACAGATTGCTTACATATATGGTATTCCATTGTTATTGGTCCCATCCAATTCTGCACAATAAGTGATAAGTGAAACACCCACTGAGGACAAGGCAAAATCCCCAGAACATCATTTATCTATAAATGTGGAAAAACTAGGCCTCTTCTCTGCCCTAATTCATATCAATAGAAAGAACTGTGGGAGCTGTAGGAAATTCTGAGAATCTTGGTCCCAATAGGTTTGATGAATACAGATCTAGGAGAACATAGGGCCAGCAGTTCCCCCCAGTAAAGGAACCTGCAGGCCCCAGAGAATCCTCCCCACCTTCCAGCAGTCAGTCTCTCTCACCCCTCAGGTAGAGGATCTCCTGACCACACTGGAGAGGAGCACTGCTGACATCCCTGCTGTTGTCCTCAAGAGACAGAATCAGTCCCAGCCCCTCCCACCATCCTCTCTACAGCGATTCCTTAGAGTTCGAAACATCTCTGGTGTTGTTCTGGCTGATCACTCAGGTGTCTTCAATAATCGGTAAGTCACCTGGCTCTGTACCCTGTTTGTTCTCAAAGGCAGTCTATTCTGCAGTCTGGAAGGAGGATTGCTGTCTCTCCCCAGACCCCATACACCTCCAAAGTCTCCAGGCAGTTTGGGTTCTTTGTTTAGTGGCCTGTTCACGGGAGGCCTGGTCCCCTGGTCCTTACCTTTAGCCATTCCTAGCACAATCATCTTCTGCTGTGGTTCTGCTCCCAGGTTCTCCTGGTACCTGAGTTCCCAAGGGCTGCCAGCAGAGGGCATCATCTCAATCAAAAGTGTGGGAAGATGGGAATTCCTGGACTCGAGGACCAGAATGGTCCCTGTCTGAGGAGCCACACACAGTGCTCATACTCTTTGAAATGTAACATGTTCATGCTGTGTGGTAGGTGCACATGGTTGAGCACTGAGGAGACTCCAAAGATAAGAAGGCACTGTTAGTTACCTCTTTCCTGAGTCTGGATGCTGTTAAGCTCTGCCTAGCTTGAAGCCTGGGATAACGGGACTTCTCGTGCTGAGTTGCTGCCTCTCCAGTCTCCCTGGGGCAAAATGAGCAAATGAATTTTTGAGTAAAAATGCTTACACTCTGGTTCTCTGACCCTAGCCAAAGACTTTCTTACTCACTCAAGGGAGTGACAATTCCAGATTAGAATCAGCTTTCCAGTTTGTCATTTTTTTTTTTTGAGAGATGACTCACTATTTGAACCTGCTTGGACTTGATTATGTGGCTGACTTGGCTCTTTGTGGAGCAGTGATTTATTCCTGCGTAAGGGGCATTTGAATAGGAAAGTTTGGAGTGCTCCTCTTTCAAAATTTGTTTCCTTGGAGCTCCCCAGGGACCACCACTGTGATTTGATCCTGTGTATCTGTATGTATCTCTGAGCAGTCCTGGTCCTAGTACCTGACCATTTCCCCTCTATGCCCAACCTCTGGGACTATAAATGTTCATTGGAATGCTCATACAATTGCAGTGACTGTGTGGAAGTCCCTGAAAAGCCTCTTAGCCAGCCTCATTTGTCTCCAGCCCAAATAATTAGAAGAGTCTCCAGTGCTTAAGAGTTATTTACCTTTTACACTCTGCCCCTCAGCAAAGTCTTCAGATTTCTTTAACTAGCCTACCCTCATTCATACTTCCCCATGATCAATGCCTTTTTATATAATGGAGCTGGATGATATAAATAAGGTACCAAGTTCCTGCATAAGGGATGTTTGAGCAGGAAAGGGCAAAGACCTGGCTCGGTATAGCCAGGACTCATGCTGGCTTTTCTGGCAGCTTTTACCAGAGCATTTATGACACTGCTGAGAACATTAATGTGAGCTATCCTGAATGGCAGAGCCCAGAAGAGGACCTGAACTATGTGACAGACACTGCCAAGGTAGCACTGATTCAGGCTGGGTGGGACCATGGGGAGTACAGTCGAAATGGTGAGAGTGAAGGGCTCAAGGACAAAGGTGAGCCATTCAGCCCTTTCCTCACCTGCTACAGGCCCTGGCAGATGTGGCCACAGTGCTGGGACGTGCACTGTATGAGCTTGCAGGAGGAACCAACTTCAGCTCAATTCAGGCTGATCCTCAAACGGTAGGAACAGATGGGCCCCTGGTCTTTGTTTATACAAGCTGCCCCCATTCTTTGTGATCCTTACCAACTTCCTAAACTTTGGAATTCAGCATGCCTATTTATGTCTGTGAGGATTATGTCCTTGAGAGTTCTTGAGTGGGCTTCATCTACGTCCTTGTGAACAGGCCACTGTCTCCCAGCCCCAAGCTGGTTCCTGCCTGTGACTGATCTCTGCTCATTCTTTTCCTTGTCTTGCTGCAAATCACAACATTTTTCTCTTTACAATGTTCCAATGCTAGGTTACACGCCTGCTCTATGGGTTCCTGGTTAGAGCCAACAACTCCTGGTTCCAGTCTATCCTCAGACAGGACTTAAGGGCTTATTTGGGTAAGCATCGTATGAAGGGGCACCCCTAGCTGACAAAAGGTATAGAAAAAGAGGCATCATTTTGGTTTAATCTTTATTCTTTTTTCTCTCCCTTTCTCCTCTCTGCTTCCTTTCTTCTATTTTTCTTCCTCTTGACGCTTGCTGGATCCTTGTCTCTTAACTTTCTCTTTTCTGGCTCCTGCCAATGTTGGGTTCTTTCTATTTATGCCTACTCTTACCCTGACCTGACCTTCCTTTTGGCCTGCAATCAGGTGATGGGCCTCTTCAACATTACATTGCTGTATCCAGCCCCACCAACGCTACTTACGTTGTGCAGTATGCCTTGGCAAATTTGACTGGCACAGTGACCGACCTCACTCGAGAGCAGTGTCAAGATCCAAGTGAAGTTCCAAATGAAAGCAAGGATGTGAGTGGTGGTGGGTGTCGGAGGTGTCCTGGGGCCTCTTTCCCTTGGAAAAATTGGAGACTCTCCTAGGTGGAGGGGGGATGGAGATACAGTGAACCTGTGTTGTTAAAGAAGCACTAACCTGAGTGAAAACAGGCCACCTGTGGGTGAAGGGATGGCACCCAGTTGAAATTGATTGGAATCTGGTGCTGATGAGAAGGAGGTATGTGAGAAGAGCATCACCTCAGCCCTGTGTGTGACCTGTCTTCATGTGCAGCTATATGAATACTCATGGGTTCAAGGCCCTTTGAATTCCAACGAGACAGAACGGCTCCCACGGTGTGTGCGCTCCACAGCACGACTAGCCAGGGCCTTGTCCCCTGCCTTTGAACTGAGTCAGTGGAGTTCCACTGAATATTCTACATGGACTGAGAGCCGCTGGAAAGATATCAGAGCACGGATATTCCTAATTGCCAGCAAAGAACTTGAGGTGAGGCAGGGCTGGAAGAGAGTAGCAGAGTTCTGTTGGGCTTTTTATTATTCTTACCTTAGACCCTCCTCCATTCACCCTCAGTCCCCCATTTATCCCAGATTGCCATAAAAAACCTAGTGCAAATCTGTGGCTGGTGTGCTAGCATCTCCTATTGGTAGTGATACTTATTGGGGAGGGCCCTGTGGACTCTAGAAGGTCTCCCATGGCTCCCACTCCTGCCCAGCATCCATCTGGCAACGCTGGGAGGAGTCTAATACTTACCTGTCATAAGTAAGTCATGTACAAGTGCCACCAGAGAACCAAAGCCATGGGTCTACTTTCAAGACATTTAAATATAAGTAATGCTAGATGCAAGAGCACAGACACTGCTCTCTTCCACCGAGGAGAGCTGAGTCTGAAAACTGGGAAAACATTGCCTATGGTTGTTGCTTGTTCTTGGTGTTTGAAGCCAGCACTGGAGTTCCAGTGTCCAAACCGAGAAGCCCAAACTGCAGAGTTCTAAGAACACTTTTCTCTTCCCTGCCCGCACTCTTTCCCCTTGCAGTTTATCACCCTGGTCGTGGGCTTCGGCATCCTCCTCTTCTCTCTCATCGTCACTTACTGCATCAACGCCAAAGCGGATGTCCTTTTTGTTGTTCCTCGAGAGCCAGGCGCCGTGTCTTACTGAACAGGACTCCAGCTCTTCCTGCCAGCTCTGCACTTCACTTCCGAGATCAGTTGTCCCACTGAGAACAAACCACTAATTTGTCACTGGAGTCTCTCTGGGCCTGTCTTAGACTGGGATTTCATATGGAATGGAACTATTGAGTGGAGATGGAAAAATAAACAAGTTGCCTCCCCTCCTCAGTTCCCCCTTTCCCACTTCTTCCTTTCTCTATCCCAAGACAGCAGGAATTATGCTAGAAGCTTCTGCCCCCATTTAACTCCCCAGTTACCCGCCCTCATCTGCTCTTCCTCAGGATACCTCCTGTCTTTCCATTCTGCCCTTTACCTCTCTCTGCTCCCACTGCCACCCCATCCTCACCCCTCTACCCAACCACAGGACCTGGAAGAAGGACATGAAGGATTGAGCATCAGGATCAAACTACACTAAACCCCTAGGGAGAAGAATGGATTCTCTGGCTGAGCCAGCTGTCTCTTTCCCAATGTCCTTTCTCCGGGTCCTCAGATGGCACGATAGGGTGGGCATGCTGTTGGGTGGGTATCCCACCTCTAGCCCACAGTGGTCAGTTGTACTTTTTATTAAGCTGTAATATCTATTTTTGTTGGAGTTTTTCCCCTTTTTTTTGTAAATATATAAATAGCAAGTTTCATTAAAATTATCCCATACAATTGGTATTTGTTACTTAATATTCTTCCCAGATCACTATGTTCAGTGACCTTGGACTGAAACTCAGTAACATTGCTGCCCTGCATGCTATCTTCTTGCTCTCCAGAAGAGCCCAGAAGTAAGATCTTGTTTAAACAGTGGCTGGGGTACAGAGATGAAGCAGATAACTCTTACTCTTGAGTAGCTCACAGTTGGGGTGAGGGAAGAAGACAGACTTACAACCAGGTAATTGGTATAATAAAGAGACGCATCACAATATCCAGAATGTTCCAGGTGGGACTTGGGACAAGAAAGGTGACTGAGTTAGGTTTAAAGAGTTCATCATATGTGGAAACATAGGCAAAGACACAGACCGTGTGCCTGAGCCATGAGGGTGAGTTGGAGGAGATGAGGCTGGAGAAAGAACCACAGCTCTGTGGAGACTAATTTCCTGGGTCCTCATGGAGGCAACACTGTGGAGTACAACAGAGCTAAGTAGGCAGCAGCTGAGTCAGCTGAGGGGGGAGAGAACCAGCAGGGGTGGAAGCCTAAGCCCAGCCTTCTCAGTGCTGGCCAGGAGCTGTTTCTCACACATGCCTGAAGACCAGCAGAGATAGAAAAGTGGCCATTTTCACAGCTCTAAACACTCCTTAATTCTTTAGTTGAGCTGTTTACTTTTTCTAGAATCCTGTTGAGAGGAGATGATTTTTCTTCAGGTTTCTCTCCAGGTTCCCTCGAGGAGGCATGTTTAGGGTTCTGAGATAGAAAATATACCCTGCTGTTCCCCGCCAACCCCCAGTTGGAGCAGAAGCTGTGCATTGCACTGGCACTGGCGGGAGCTGAGCACAGCTGCCACCATCATCTGGGCCGGCTCCATGCCTCCCTTGGCCAACAGGTCTCCCAGAGGACAGAGCAGTAAACTCCCTCATCCTGCTGGCAGCTTCAGGAAGCGAGGATGTGGCTGGGTACCAGGGAGGGGGCTAAACAGAGAAGCAGAGATGTGGGCAGAATGAAAGGATCAGGATGGGTAAAAAAGGGGAAAAGATGTCTCTTGTGCCTAGGGAAGAATCCAGAACACAAGTTCATCTGCCTTCCATGCTCCTTACTCCATGTGGCCCCTCTATAAACAAAACCCCAGAAAACCCAGCCCTTTCCATGGAGAGGCCAGGGCCTGGGGAAATAGCACAGCCATCCATGGGGCTCCCAACTCTCCCTCTCTGAGACCAGAGTACTGGCACCTCACTTGGTACTGCATGTGCACTGAAGATCTGCCTGTAGCATCCTATGGGTCATATACTTTGCAATTCAGCTTTCCTCTGTCCCCTATATAGGTCTTAATTACCCCGTGCCTTCTGAAATGTGTTGTTTTCTAGCTACTTTCCCTTCCCTGAGGGGTCCCCTCCTGCTCTACACCACACTACCGTTGCTGGTTCACATTACCCCTTCCAACATCTGCAGAAAGTTGAATGAATGACCATCCATGCCCCAGTGTCCAGCCTCTCTACCTAGTATGACACCTCATCCCTCAAGATGAACACTGAAGGCTTTCCTCCAGCTGGTGTCTGTCCTCAGTCTATTTGGGTACAGGGGAGTTGCTGTTTCCTCTTTTCAACATCTGGACTGCTATCCAAAAGTACATTCTAAGGAGATTTTGTGTGTGTGTGTGTGTGTTTATGCGCCCGTCATGTACATGTGCCGTGTAATCAGAGGACAACTTCTGGAAGTCAATGCTTTCCACTATGGCATCCAGAGCTGGAGCTCAGGTGGTCAGGCTTATATGATAAGCACTTTTACCCACTGAGTTGAGTCATCTCTCTGGCCCAAGATTTTTTTAAACCTACATTCTGGTGCTCTCTACTTAGATCCTACCTTACTTGGTAGGACTTTGTGTCTTTGAGGGAACTTTATTATTTTTTAATAATTTTTTAAGTTAGTGTACAAAGTAATGGGTTTCATTTTGGCATTTTCATATATATGCATCATTATACTTTATTCTAACTCATTCTCCCATTGCCCTCCACTACACTATATCTCCCACATTGAGGGAACTTATAATTTATAAGACCTTAGAAATTATGTACATGGTCTTTTTAAATTTTTAGACAAGCTCTTGCCGAGTAGCCTAGGCTATGCTCATCTCTGCCTCAGTCTCTTGAGTGCTGGAATTACAAGCATGCACAACCATGCCCAGTGGCTCAATTCATATGATAAATGAGGAAAACTAGCCCAGAGGAGTGATGTGGTATGAGAAGCTGAGGTGAGACTAGAACAAATCTATCTGCACTGACAGCCTTAACAGTAATAGACATTTATTGAGCAGGGCTAAAAGCAAGCCACTCTGTTTCAGAATTGTAACAGGGTAAGAGATATGATTCCTTTGTGTTGAGACTCCAGATTCAAAGTTTAGATGGCAGGGAAAGACATGACACAAGATAACCAATCCAGCAAGGTGGTGTATGTTCCATACCAGATCAATGTCTTAAACCAGTTCTCAATGTTCAGAGGATGGTGGGTTTGCTTCAGGCACAGGACCAATGAGAGGGACTTCGTGTTATGGGAAGAGTTCAGGACCAGATTTTTAGGTCTGCTGCTGATGCTTTGTGACCCTGGGAGGGGCACTGCCCTCTCTGGGCCCCAGTGTCCTGCTTTGTTGAGTGTAGACTTTGACAGGGAGCTATTCTCTGTTGTCCACACTGGCTCTGTGTTCAGTCTGGTTCTGTGAAGGGACAGCTGGGGTTGTGCCTTCTCTCTCTTCTCCCTTTCCCACTAAGCTCCCCGGGGTAGGGACCATTTGACAGGCTGATTGATTCATGAACTCTCAAAGATAGCACTAAGGTCAACTCTAGAAAGGTACACTATTGTCCCCTAACCCAGGGACAGTAGAAACTTGATGACTGTGGCATAACAATATAAAAGAGATCCTGTCAGTATCACTTCCTCAAAAAAGAAAGAAAGAAAGAAGAGGCAGGGAGGAAGGGAAGGAAGAAAAAAAGAAGGAAGCGGTGGTCGGGGAGCTTGGTAGGTGGCTGGAGGTGGGCTGAGGAATCTGAGGCCTTTGGAAAGTCAAGGTCCCAATGGGCTTTCCGATGAACTTTTATTTCTCATGAATTCACACTCAGACGCTAGAGAAGCTCCAGACTCATGAGGTAGAGAAAGGCAGGGCAGCCCCAGCCCAAGCATGGAAACATGGAGTAAGAGTAGAGAGTCATCTCAGGGGGCCTAAGGAGAAGCCATTCAACTGAGATGACGCAACTGTGAGCCAACATTACCGTCTTCCACCCAAGATGGGTGGCTGCTCAGGGGCTAGGGGCTGGAACCCTAGAGTCCTCACTGTCTTCCCCCAACTCACAATGAAGAGAGCTCAGATACTAGAGGGAATTCAAAACTGAGGTGAGAGAGAATATTCAGAAAAAACAAGATTGTAAAGGAAACAGAGGAAGCAGGATTCCTACTAGGGTTGAAGGAGGAAGGGGAGGGGAGAGGGAACTGAGCCCAAGGGGAGAAAGGCCAGGCGGGTGTGGCCAGGAGGGGAGTAGGCCCAGCACTGGTGGTGACAGATGGGTGGACACAAAGAGCAGAGCTTTGGGGAAGACAGATGGATGGGGGAGGGAAGATTTAGGAAGAGGCTGTAATGAGATTGGAGATGGGCTCTGAGCTGAGGAGAGGTGAGTGAAGAGGAAGAAGAAAGGGGAAGCCGCCTTAGGAAACAAAAGCAGTAGGGCCTCGGGGGCCAGGGGCAGAGGGCCTGGGCTGGGTGCTGAGAAGGGGGGGGCTTCCAACTGGGCTGGCAGCAGAGAGAGTGACAGATTGTTTAGTTAGCCAGAGTGGAGACCCGCTGTTACCTTCTAGAGGCACAGAGAGGTGGAGGCAGAGAGAGACAGACTGACAGAGACCATGTGGAAACCAAGAACAGAAACTCAGAAACTCGAAGATAAAGACACCAAAACATTGCTGCCATTTCCAAACAACAGGCCACAGTCTCCAGCCCACGTCCTCTTCCTGCCTTGACTCCAAACACCTCTAGTATCTTACGACAAAATAACATCTCAGCCAGGGCCACTCCTAGGAAGGGTCAGGCAGTGTGGCACAGCGAGGGTTAACGCTGTCTGTTCTTCCTGCCAGCCGCTTGCCTGGTTGGGTCCCCAGGGCTCCCCACATATGTCACCCCCTCTCCTGCCAAACCCACTGCTTCTCAGCTCCTCCAGACCCTCCCCCACCCTCAAGGACTGGCCCCCAGCCCCTGTGTCTTCCCCACCTTCCAACTTCCCTCCCCTCAAAACCTCACAGGCTGCCTGAGGATAGAAATTTGTGAACCACAATCTGAAAAAGTGAATGCCTATAAAATGCAAAATAAGCCAATCATCCCATCCCAAAGGCCTGCTCCTCCTGTCTTCCTTGCAGGGAAGATACCATCCCCCCCACCCCCACCCCCAGCTCCCAGGGCTTAGGGCCTCAGCTTCTCTGTCATACTGCCTCCCATATATGGGTGGATGAAACTTCTTGCCCCCTTAAATCACTATGCAGATGTAGATACTTGAGCACTTTACAGTTCACCCATCAGTCTCTCACCAACTATTTCACTGTCACAACAGCCCTGTGGAGAAGGCAACATTATACCCATGTTATAGATGGCAAAAAATAATTCAGTAAAAGTTATGTGACTTGTCCAAGGTCATGAGCACATGGATCCAGGTCTAACTGACCCCGGGTTTGGTAGATATAGTGCTTTCTGTCATTCTATGATGTTAGCTCCTCTTAATTACCTGGGTGTGTTCTTTTCAGCTACTGCCCTAAGAGGCAAATTCCTGAGTGAGGTCTGGGGCTGGGTAGCCCCCAAGCCCAAGTTCTTGGGATGACAGACGCAGAGGATGAGGGGCCTCCAGAGTATAAGGGACAGCTAGGGTTGGGTGCTTCAGGTTTGGAGGCTGCAGGTATCTGATCTAAACAGCCTTCAATGGAGGCTGGTAACGGGCTCCCTCCTCCAGTGTTGGTCTGCACTTCCCACACACTTAGTTCCTCTCTGCTTCATAGTCTCTCAAGTTTCTGTTTATGTGTTCCTCAACACCTTACCCTTCAGGATCTGGGTACGCCATTTTGACAACACCTCCGTACTTAATTATTGTGTTTCCCCAGCTTGTCTCCCATTGTTTTTATGCTCCTGACAAATGTCTGCTCTCTGTTTCCTCCATGTCTACATCTCTGGTCTATCTTAGGGATTCCCTCAGATTTTCTCAGTTTTCTGTGTCTGAGTAGCTGCCTGTTCCATGCTTGTGTCTCCCTAGCAGTCTCTTCTTGTCAGGTCTCTCTCCAAATCTCTGTCTCCCTCTTGCATTGCTGTCTTCTGCAAAGATGTGGCAACCTGGCAATTTTGCCCCATCTTCCCTTTCTACCTCTCTGTCTCCCTGTGACTACACCTTCCCATTTCTCTGTGTCACCCCAATGTCTGCTACCCAGTGACTCTGGCTTCTTATCTTTTTTTCCCCTCCCCCTGGTTCTCAGCATCTCCTCTTGCCTCCCTCATCATTGTCCTCTGCTTCCCCTTATCTTTTCCCCATCTTCCACTCTTTCTGTATCTGTCATCTCCCTGATGGCACTCTCTCCTGAGTCCCAGTCTCCCAATTTCTTGGATGGGTTGGAGGGCAAGAGGGTAGGGGGAGTAGAATTGTTGTTGCTGGGGGCTCATTAGGTGGAGATTGGTTTTTAATCAGCACCATGGCAATGATGATGCAAGAACTGAGCTGCCACCTGATCCCCTGCCCCCCCCATCCCCTCCTCAGGCCTCCTTTCCCCTCCAGCTCAGCCCATCTGCTGGCGCCTGGGCACCTGTCTGGGCCTGCCCAGGTGGGAGTTGGCACCTCCCAGACCAGGGGGTGGGGAGAGGATGGTGTGCTTGGGGAGGAATTATGGGATTCCCTATAGAGAACACTTCACCCTAGAGAAAGCCCAGAAAAGGTTGAGAAGTCACGGGGAAGTGGTAAATCCCTCCCACAGCCTGTGTAAGGTCTAGGCTTATTACAAGCATTAGCACACTTGATCTCCATGGCAACCTAAGAAGCTATAATTTACCCCATTTTACAGAAAAAGACATTGAGGCTCAAGAAGTTGTTACTTGCCCAAGGTCACACAGCTAACAGAGCCCTTTTCACTGTACCTTACCATATCTGGAATCGGTTCCAGTGATGGTTCATTTCTGATACTCACTGAGGTTCAATGAAGACATTTGACAGCTGAGTACAAGAGAGAATTTCCATGCTGAAACCCAGCCCACGGCTTCTCTGTGCTTCCCTTAGTCCCAGAGTTGCGCTCCCCTCTCATGCCACCCTACAACACACCCACACAGACACAGACACACACATGCACAGGCACACACCCTGGAGGCGGCTGAGCTATTGATGTAAACTTAATCAGTGCTCATTTGCACATAATTTTGTATCTACTTTTCTTGTTGCTCATTTGATGCCCTGCACACTCAAAGCTGCCTGAGCTGCCCTGGCCTCTCCTAATGTCCTTCTAACCCTGCCTCTTCCTCTCTTGGAACTCCTCTTTCCTTTCCTGTTATCCTTTACCTCTTTGGTTTTAAGGAGCCTTTAATTTCCCATGGATCAAGTTGGGCTGGCCAGTCTGGAATCTGACCCCACTCCTGGCCTGGTGATGGGGTAGGTAGGAGGATGGGGGCTGGAAGAGAGAGCGTCAGGGTAACTGAGTCTCAGGATGACAAAGGCTAGGTCCTGAACAGTAATGAGAAGCAGCCTCTCAAGCTGTGGGTACTAGCTGTGTGAGGGGCAAGAGATCAGTTAGGGTGAGATATCGGGTGCTCGTCTGCATTTTAGTGCTGGTCATTCACTCTTTTCATGGCTTCCTGGTTAGTACTTTGGAGAATCTTCTTCCAGGCAAAGGAATACATGGAGAAGGGGCAATCAAAGTCGCTCTGGGACTCAGAATGGAACTATGACACTTAAACCCAGACTGCTGGGAGTCTCTGCCCTGCTGCCTCTGGTGTGGGAGAACAGGGGGTTCATCTGTGGTCCTGCCCTGGCTCTCGCCCCAGCCCCACCCCTTCCCCAGCTCTCCATTTCTTGCTTATGAAATATGCATGGAGAACAGATGTCCCTGCTCCCCCACTCCCTGCCCCCCCCAGGGCCAGCCCCCACCCCCAGCTCCCAAGGGGTTCCCAGAACCCTCTGCCAATGGCTGCCTGGCCTTGCTGTTTAATATTGATGAGGGGGGGGTGCTTGGGCCAGCCAATGGAGAGCTGGGGGTGTGTGTGTATCTCCATATATATACACATAGGGCTGGGCCAGCTCAGGTGTGTATGCATCTGTGAGTGTGAGTGTATGTGTGAGTGTGCGTGGGTCCAGTACCTGGCCAAGCCCACTCCTTCCACCTGGACCCTACATTTCCACCATGTGTACCCCTCTTACCTGTCCTGGAGCTTGTTCAGTCATGCCATGCTGCCCCCGAGAGCTCTAAAAAGCTGGTCACTAACTTTGCAGACGGATGAGTCTTGAGCAGCCAGAAGAGACTGGGGCTGTCTACGCTCCCCCCTTCTCCTACCAGCTTGGATTCCTTGGCAGAGTCCTCCTAGGTAAAGGGGAAACCATGGGCTGGGGAAGGGTGGGCATGTCCCTCTCAGTCTCCGGCTTGAGCCTCTCCCAGAGCCTTCTCCTAGCACTGGGTGTCTTACCATCGCTGCCTTTTCCTCTTTCCTACTTCTGTTTGCCTCTTTGTACCTATCTAACTTCAGTCTCCCGTGGCTGGTGGAAGGAGGGTGAGAATTCCTCTTAGACGCTTGGAATTGCTGCTCCCCTGCTCCTTGGAGCCTGGGACTTTGAAACTAGAAATCAGGGAAGGACTTGATGGGAAAATAGAAGCTGCTGCTGTGAGTGGAAGTGGAGAGAAAGGGGGTGAGCAGGTGGAGATGGGCTGTGACAGATGGGGAGCAAGAGAGGGAAAGGGAGAGCATGAGCCAGTAACCCAGGATGGATGAGGGACATGGGGACCGGGCGGAGAGGGAATTGGGGTTGTGCTAGATGTGCTGGGTACCCCAAGGCTGAACTCTTGGTTCCAGCCCACCCTGGGAGTGGGGAAACAGGGGCCCTAAGCATAAACTGGGAAATTCTCCCCAACTGTACCACACTGTTGCTGTCCCTTCGTCTTCCTTTGGGCCCCAGAATATGGAGAATATTCATAATTTCAGCATTAGCCACCTTCTGTTTTAGGTCTTGATTGGTGTGTAGTTGTCTTCCCCACTATCACATGCTGGTGATCTTGCATGCCCCTAGAATTTAGTAACTGCTTGTCTTTTTGTCTCAAATCTATCTTCTGTGTGGTGGGGTGGGGCAAGGTTGGGGCCAAGGGTGGACTATATGAGAGTGTCAGTAAGGTAGGAGAGCCAGGGCTAGGGATAAAGGGGGATA
The DNA here is from genome assembly GCF_000622305.1 of Nannospalax galili. Classification (NCBI taxonomy): domain Eukaryota; kingdom Metazoa; phylum Chordata; class Mammalia; order Rodentia; family Spalacidae; genus Nannospalax; species Nannospalax galili. The sequence continues at coordinate 530,503 of NW_008344599.1, read as the reverse complement.
GTAACTGGGAGGAGCCTCAGTGTTTCTGTTTCTATTAAGGCTGAGCTCACGCACTGTGAAAGGCCCACTGTTTCTGGGACAAGCAAACTTAGCTAAGCCCTATAAGCATAGCTCCAAGAAACTATCTGTGCCCTCCTCTGTAGGCCCTGCCTTGGGTGAGTTTCTACAATCTTCCTTAAAGAATCTCCAAAAGGGCCAGAGAATAGAGAGGGCTGAAAGTGTTAAGGACAGACAGAGCTGGAGGATCTGGAGGTCTTGAGTGGGAGGATTGCAGTAAGAAGTATCTTTCCTTGCTTCTAATGGACAGGGAGGTAGGACCTAATGTCTACAGTGGTTGTGTTGAGGAAATTTGAGGGACTCTGAGGGACTGAACTAGGGCACCTGTGCCAAGGTCCGTATGTCCCACTTTATTCAACAATGGCCAATCTCTGTGCCCCCCGCCCCCCACCAAGAAATAAGGATGCAGAGGATCCCAAAAGCAAGGCTTACAATTCCCCCCTCACAACTGGGAAAGGGCTAGAGTCAAAGCCACCTTCCCCTGGGGCTGTTGCTCTGATCTTGCTCTGCCTGTCTCCCTTAGCTATTTATTATGCTGAAAACACATAACAAAATTTGCTATCATAACACACTTAAGAGTAGAGCTTGATAGTGTTAAGAATATTCACATTATGTGAAAGTGATCTCTGGAACTTTTTCATCTTGCAAATGTGAAATTCTACTCTCATTAAACAACAAGCCCTCTTTTGCCCCTCCTACCAGCTCCTGGCAACCGTCATTCTGTTGCTGTTTCTATGAATTAGACTACTTTAGCTACTTAAGTGAATGGAGTCATATTATTTGTCTTTTTGTGACTGCATACTTCACTTATTATAATCTTAAGGTTTAGTCTGTGCTGTAGCATGGTAGGAATTCCTTTCTATTGAAGGCTAATATTCTGCTTATACACCATTTTATATTCTTTATCCATTCCTCCATTGGTGAATATTTGAGTGGTTTCTACCACTGCTATGAACATGGGTGTGCAAATATCTCTTTGAGATTCTATTTGAATATATGTCTGGAGATGGGAGAGCTTGAATGGGATTAGATAGTAGTTCCAATTTTAGTTTTTTTGGGGATATCTGTGTTTTCCACAGCAGTTGTATCACTTTACAATCTCACAAACAGGGCACAAGTGTTCCCATTTCTCCACATTCTTGCCAACACTGATTTTGTTTTCTGTCTGTTCAATTTTTGTTTTTATAGTAGCTGTCTCTAATGGTTGTGAGGTGACACCTTGTCGTGGTTTTGATTTCCATTTCTAGCAATCAGTGAGGTTCGTTGTATTCTCATATGCTTGTTGGCCATTTGCATATCATCTTTGGAGAAATGTCATTCAAGTCCTTTGCCCATTTTATTTTTTTTTTTATTTTTGTTGAGCTTTTTTTTTTTTGAGACAGGGTCTTACTATGTAGCACTGGCTGGCCTGGAACTCTCTCACTACACCCCACTCCTTTGCACATTTTAAAATTAGGCTTTTTGATATTCATGTTGTTCAGGACTTTTTTGAGACTAGCTGGCACTATGTATTTAGATGGTCTCAAATTCACAATTCTCCTGCTCAGCTTCCTGAGTGCTGCGATTGCACAGGCATGCACCACCACAGCCAGCTAGGAAGCACTTCTGTGTATCTTCTGGATATTAACCTCTCACCAGATATGTGATTTGTGAGTATTTTCTCGTTTCATAGGTTGAATTTTCCCTGTGCTGACTGCTCCCCTTAGTGCACTAAAGTCAAGTCTGGTGTGGTTCCATTGGTCTTAGTTTTCTTCTTTCGTTTTTGTTGCTTATACTTCTGTTAACATATCCAAGAAATCATCGCCTAAGGTCTTGAAGCACTTCAGTAGTTTTAGGTCTTTAATCCTCTTGTCTGCCTGTCTGCTCTGTCCTTCGGTCATTCCTCCCTTCCTAGTACTTTCTGGGGTTTTCCCCTCTCTTTTCCTCCCACTCCTTTCCACCAGGTCTACCTGCTGCTCTCTCTAGCCTTGGCCAGCGCTGACCCCGCGCGGGGTCACTCTCCACTCTCAGCTCCCTACCACTTCTCGGCTCTGCCTCCGCTCTGCGCTGTCCACGCCTTCCTCCGTCAATTCTCCTTTCTCTTTTTCAGGTTCCAGGCTGCAACCCTGACCATGGAACCTTGAAGTGATTCCGTTTTTCCAGACCTCAGTGGCAGACCCCAGCATCCCACGCCCTTCCTGCCCCTCCCACAACCCGCTTTCAAGCTCCGAGAGGGAGGGGTGGGGAGGGGATCCGGATCTCACTGGGCAGGGAGCTTCATCCATCATGATGCTCAACTCCGACACCATGGAGCTGGACCTGCCACCGACCCACTCGGAGACCGAGTCGGGATTTAGCGACTGTGGGGGCGGGGTGGGTCCTGATGGTGCTGGGTCTGCAGATCCGGGAGTGGGCCAGGCCCGGAGCTCAGAGCTCGGAGACCCGGGCCGCAAAGACCTGCAGCACTTGAGCCGCGAGGAGCGCAGGCGCCGGCGCCGCGCCACGGCCAAGTACCGCACTGCACACGCCACGCGGGAGCGCATCCGCGTGGAAGCCTTCAACCTGGCATTCGCCGAGCTGCGCAAGCTGCTGCCCACGCTACCCCCGGACAAAAAGCTCTCCAAGATTGAGATCCTGCGTCTGGCCATCTGCTACATCTCTTACCTGAACCATGTGCTGGACGTCTGAATTCAGCCGGCTTCCTTGCCCTGGATTCTCCCCTGCTCCCGGGATCTCTCCAGAGCCCCCTGTCATCATGCATTACTTAGAATGGCCGTCTCCTCCCCATCCCAGAGGACCGGGCCCACACCGCGTGCCCACCGCTGGTCCTAAAGGCCATTTTCTTTTTACTGGCCAAGACACCCTGACGGATGTGCTCATGGGTTCCTTCAGAGGATTGTCAGGGATTAACTGGTCAGAATTGCTTGCCAGAGAGGTCAGAGTCGAGTTCTTGTGGGCTTTACTAAGCCTAGCTCTCTACTTAGCTGCTGCCTCTTCTACTGTTATGTCCAAATTTTTAGCCACCCCCCGCCCCAGACCCAGACTCTCCCTTCCGGTCTGTCTTCTGCCAGCATTGAAACTCAAAGGGGAAGAGGCTGGTGGTAGAGTGAGGAGTGGGCTCCCCACTCCCAGACTTGTCTATAGGTGTCTGGGGAGAGGGTTGGGTTCTTGGGAGGCAAATAAGATGTCTCCTGGGTAGTCAGAAATTATAGAAAAATTCTGCCTTTCTTCTGTCCATCTTGTTCCTGAGGCTTAGCACATACAGACCTCAGACCTTACTTGGTAGTGAGTGCCTTGCCCTCTTGGAGCTGTTGGGCTACCTCCCTGTCCTCTCTCACCTCTACCATTCCAGCTTTCTCCCTCTCTGAGTGCCGCTAGAAAAAGGAAAACCTGGGTCCCTGGACAAGGGCGACTTCTCCAAACAGCCTAGGGCATCTTGTAAAAGGGAAGGCCCAGGCTGTGAGCTGGGCAGCCCTGGCAACTGCTGCTTCCATTCCTGCAGACTCTGAAAACATGCACAGCACATTGGCTCCTCCCTTAGATGCAGGGTTGGGGGTGGGGGAATCCCTGATACTACCCTCTGTGAATGCCCTAGAGCCTATTTATTACATTCCCTCTTTCTTTCTTAAGCTGCCATGGACAAGGAGGTGCTCTACCCACACTTCTGAGCCCCACCTGCCCTCTGTAGCCCACTCAGCATGAGATTGAAGGGCCTTAGAATCCCTGTAGAAGAAATGAACTCATTGCATTTCTGTACTCCATCCACCCTCACACCAAACTTTAGTTCTATGAGGATATTTATTTACATATTTATTTATTTATTTGTCTATTTATTTATAAATATTGCTATTTATTGCCGAGTTGTGCACTTTGGGGTAGAGTGAGTTGGGCTCTCAGCTGGGACCCTCTTGCTTTCTCCCTGGTTACTCCTTTCCTTTTCTTGCTCCTTCTCCAATGAAGGTATGTGTGGGGATCCCTTTGCTCACCATATCTGTATCCCTTCCTCAGCTCCATCTGTCCCCATCCCCTTTCCTCTGGAATAGTTCCCCTCCTCCAGCCTCCCAGCTCCTGGACGTCCTTCCTCAACTCCATTCATCCTCTGACAATCCCACTTTATTCCTTTCACCAGCCTTGCATTTTCCAAGACCACTGAGAACAGGCCCCCAAGGCCTGTGTCTCATGTCCCATGTGTGAGTCTCTCTGGCTGCATTTCTAATTTCATACAAAAAGAAAAATTAAAGTGACCTCGTTCTAGTACCAGATATGGCTGTGGCTTCTTTGATTGTGTTGGGAAGCTGGCCTGCAGGTTATGGTAGGGTGAGCATCGAGAGTCATAGGCTTTGAAGTCTCTTCTGAGTGTGTGTATGTGTGTGGGGGGAGTTATAAAAGCTTCATGTGGTGATTAAATGAAGACAGAGAAGAGGGGACCCAGGGTAAAGAGGTCGTACATGGGCTCCAGATCTTCTCACTGGAAATCCCTTGTGTCCCCATCTTAACATTCACTGACATACACTTTCTAACTTTCAGCTGCACTCTCTATATTCCTGAGAAGCTGAGTGTCCCAATGGAACTCAAGCAGGTGTCTGTAAGCCCAAGCTGCTGGGGAAAGACATGGCACAAGGCTGAGGCATTGTGTTCTCCTTTATTATCTCCAGGCTAGGTAAAAAATTTCTTGAGATCTCAGCTCTTGGTCTGTTCTGTGTTCTCCAGCATTAGATATTGGGGGAAACACAAAGGAGGACTTGGTACTGAAAACAGAATGAAGAAAGGGATTTAAAAAAAGAATGCCAAGTAGACTGGGACAGAGAAGCTGAGGCAGGGATCACAAGTTCAAGGCTAACCTGGACTACACAGTGAGCTCCTGTCTGAAAACATCAAAGTGAGGAAAAAGTGCTGAACAGACATGCAAAGGGATTCTGAAAAGAATCCTGGAATCAATTTATAATCACACTGAAATAAAGCCCAAAGTCAGGGAGCATCTTGCCAAAGGTCACACAGCCAATTGAAGACACAGATAAGACTCAGATTCAACTTATTTTTGGAGAGTAGGGTGGATTTGAGACAGGTTCTCATGTAGCTAAGGCTGGCCTCAAATTTGATAGATAGCTAAAAATGACCTCAAACTTGAGATTGCTCTGCCTGTACCTCCCAAGTGCTGGAATTATAGGGGTACACCATCATGCCTGGCTTAAATTCAGCTTTTTGTATCTGGATGCCTCTGATACCTTCTAAACTAACCCAACTTGATAGGTGATGCCTCTGATACCTTCTAAAATAGACCAACTTGTTAGGTGGTAGTCTTTTGGATCCCCTATGACATTGATAAAATGGAGAGCTATGTGGTCAAGAAGGCAAATTGCCTAGAGTCCATTTCACAAGGAAAATAGAGGATATATTTTGGGGTTTTATTTTGTTTTGTTTGGTACTAGGGATTGGACCAAGGGCCTCACATTCTAGGCAAGTGCTCCATCACTGGGCTGAGGGTATTTTCTTGATAAGAGTAGGTTTAGGAGTTGGAGCTACAGCTCAGTTGGTAGAATGTGTACCTAGCTTACATGAAACCTTGGGTTTGATCCCTGGCATTGCATAGAAGGGGTCATTGTGGTACATACCTCTACTCTCAACTGGAGGCAGGTGGATCAGAAGTTCATGGCCATCCTCAGCTACAGATAAGGCCAGCCCAGGCTACATAAGACCGTGTCCCAGAAAGAAAGAGTTGATTTAGAGGTAAAGCGATCCCCACCTTCAAATACTGAAAGAAGAAACTTAAGTGGGAATTTTGTGTGGCCCCAGAAGGTAGAATTGTGGTCAGAGAGTGAAGGCTATAGGAAAACAGACTTTAATTCTAAGAAAAACTTCCCAGCCCCAACTTCCTAGCACCTGGAGTTGTCCAGCCTCAAAAGCACCTGTCACAACAAAGAGGAATGGAAGCAGAAAGGGCCCGGAGAAGCTAGCCCACCCAGAGACACAGCGCTCATTACTACCTCTGGTGGAACACTGCCTAGGGACCCTGGAAGATCCAAACTTAAGATCATATGAGAAGGCTGAGGGCAAAAACAGTGAGAGGGGAGTGCTGAGACACCCACTCCTTGAAGGGGTTTCATCTTTGATGAGTACAGAATGATATCAGCAAGAGGGGTTTGAATTGGAGTTGGGGAGGAATTCTGACTTGCCATCCATCCTCCTGCCTCAGCCTCTCCAGTGGTTGAACTACAAGGGGTATATCATTGTACATGGCTAACACCATTTATTTATTTGTTTCTTTAGAGTCAGAGTCACATTATATAGCTCAGGCTGGCTTTTAACTTGCCAGCCCCCTAATTCTGCTTCTAGAAACCTGGAATTTCAGGTGTGTGCCACCATGCCTGAGAACACTTTTTTTTTTTTTTTTAAGGCAGGTCAATGCTTGTCCAGAGAGGAGATAGGACTCACTATGATGGCCAACTGGGATTACAACCCAAGTCCCAGGCTCCATGCTTCTGTGCTGGGGGCCACATCCCTCCCTCCAGGGTTGGAAAGCGGAGGGGTTAGGGGCCCCTCCCTTCTGGGGTCCCTCAGGGCTGGAGGGTGGTGAGAGAGGGCAGCTGCAGCTGTTCTACTGCAGGCTCAGAATTTCTTCAGATAATCAATTGGCCTCGGCTGCCGCTCTGCTCCACAGGACAGGGAAGGAGAGTGAGAGGGGGAAGGGAACTGGAGCGGACAGAGTGGAGCTGTAAGGGAGAGGGTAGTTCCTGGGCTGAGGGGAAGGCGGGAGCTTTGGAGTTAAGAGGCAGAAGAGGGAGGAAAGGGGTAGAACATGGTTCTTTGAGCCTCATTTACACTGCTCCAAAATCCAGCTCCAAAGCTGGGTGTGGTGACTCGTGCTTGTAATTAAAGCACCAGGGTAGCAAAGGCAGAGGCAGAGGTAGGAAGATTCCACAAGTTCAAGGTTAATCTGTTATTTAGGGAATTCCAGGTCAGTCAGGGGTTACATAGCAAGACCTTATCTCAAAAAAACAAAACAAAACAAAACAAAACAAAACAAAAACAAAAACAAAACAAAACGAAAAAAAAACAAACAAAAAATAAACCAAATTACAAAACAAAACAAAATTACAAAACAAAACCAAAACAAAATAAAAAAGCAAAACCCAGCTCCAGGGCCAGCAGGGTGTGGGGGGGGGGTAGGGGGTGGGTGGGGTTTGGGGACCCAGGTGAGTGATACTCTGATAGCTCATCCCTTTCTTCCTCTTGTAGCTCAGTCCACTGCCATGGTCTCTTCCAGCTATGCATGCCCTGGTGACCACAGGCTCTGACCTTCCAGTCCTGTCTGCTCTAATTGCTCCTCTGCTCTCTATCTCAGGAAGCCTCAACTCAGTGACAGGGTAGGCAGCCCCAGGAGCTTCAGAATAGGATCTCTAAGTCACTCCTCTCTGCACACACACAGACACACACACGCATACACACACGCACGCACGCACGCATACACACACGCACGCACGCACGCAGCTATAGACTGCCAGGCATATGGTCCCTTTGTGCCCACACAATGGAGGCCCTGTTTATGCCCCTTTCCAGCCTGGGCACAGAATAGGGGTGCTTCTCTCAGCTCACCCACCTCTCTTCCCTCCTCATAACCCAAAGAGCGCCTGCCTTCTTTGCTTTTCTTTTTTCTCTTCTTGGAAGGCCCCATCCTACCTTTTCCTTTCTGTTTCTTTCTTGTGTCCTTTCCTGTGCTCTCCAATCTGACCAGGCAAGGACAGTGAGCTAACAGGACAGTTACCCCGTAAGGACATTAATACAAGGGAAGAAGGACATAGAGACCCATCTGTCTGGAAGGCTAAGAGAGATTAGGAAAAAAGAGGCTCAGGCAGCAGGAACATTGTGCTAGGGAGAGAAAAAACTCAGCCTATCCCTGGTAGGCAGAGGACTGTTGGTGACCTAGTTCCCCCCTCCTCCTCTTGCTCCTCCTGTTTCTCCTCCTCTTGCTCTTCCTCATTTTAGTGTTTTTGAGACAGCCTTACTATGTAGCCCAGACCGGCCTTGAACTTGTTTCAGTCCTCCTGCCTCAACCTAAGATTGCAGAACACCTGGCTCATCTTTACTCTATACCACAATAAACAAACTGCTTACTCTCTCTGGTGTCAACTTCTTCATCTGTAAAGTGGGAAGGGCGCTAAGAGGATTAAACTAGATCAACATGAAAATGCTCCGTATATGTGCCCATCAAATGATACCTCAGGGGAGGTGAGTAGCAGGGCCAACCTGTACTGCTGTTTAGCTTGTTCACTCTGCAAGGTACCAGGTCACAGAAACGAAAGGGTCTGACATCCATCTCCTCTTCCACTGGACCAGTTATGTTCTAGTGAGGCCATATACATCTTCGGAGAAACAGCCTGGAATCAGGACCCCCCATATGGGTTCCTGAATGTTCAGTCAGGAGTCCAAATAGAACCAGAGACACTGGGAGACTAAAACCTTCAGGGGAGAGAGAGGGGAGAGAGAGAGAGAGAGAGAGAGAGAGAGAGAGAGAGAGAGAGAGAGCACGAGGAGAGAGAGAGAGAGAGAGAGAGAGAGAGAGAGAGAGAGAGAGAGAGCTGAGTTCGATGTTCGTTGGGGAGGTGGGATTAGGTAGACTATGAACTATACTAAACTAGGCCTAGAGAAATTATAGCGGAGGAGAAGGGGTGGGAGGCTGAAGAAACAGTGGTTGTCAAGAAGAGACCTTTTTCTCTGCATTCCTCTTCTATTGCCCCGTCTCTAGACCCTGGGTATTGGTTGTTGAACACTGCCCCCTGCTGGCCACTAGTAAAGACGTTTTCAGCTTTTCTGTTCCTGGAAGATGCTAAGAAACCAGACTAGGGACAAAGGGCAAACAGATTGCTGTGGGACGTGACACCCAGAATTGTGTTCTTGGAAGATGAGGGAGGGTGGGCTCCTGACTAGGTATGTGGAGTGGAATTCATCGGTCTTTCATTTACATATTCCTTATCTATGATTTCAGATCACTTTTTCTTGTCTGTCGCTGTCTCATTTGGTGTGTATGCCCACATCTCTATGTTTGTTTCTTGTACCTTTTTTATTACTTTTGTTTTGTTTTGTCTTGGTTTTGAGACAGGGTCTCACTATGTAGACCAAGCTGGCCTCAAACTTACAGAGATCTGCCTGCCTCTGCCTACCAAATGCTGAGAATAAAGGTGAAATCTACAACACCTAGTTTGTGCCCTAATTTTTTTAAAAAATTATTATTTTATGTGTATGAGTGTTTTGCTTGCATATATGCTAGTGCACCAGTGTCATGTAATGCCTGCAGCAGTTGAAAGAGGGCATTGGATCCCCTGAAACTAGAGTTATGGGTGGCTGTTAGCCACCATGTAGGTACTTGGAACCAAACCCATGTCCTCTGCAAAAGCAGCCAGTGCTCTTAACCACTGAGCCATCTGTCCAGTCCTTGGGCCCTGCTTTTTAAAGATTTATTTTATTTTAATTATCTATATGTATATGTGTCTATGTATGAATATGTGTGTGTAAGTACAGGTGCCCTCAGAGACCAGGGCATTGGATCCCCTGGAGCTGTACTTACAGGCAGTTGTGAGCCACTTGACATGGGTACTGGGAACCAAACTCATGTCCTGTGCAAAAGCAGTTCAGGCTCTTAACAGCTGAGACATCTCTCCTGTCCCTTTGTGCTTTTCCCTATGTGCGAATCTGGGTGACAGCTGTAAGCAGTGAGCAAGAACAGGGTGCTGTTTACTTTCTTCTTCCCTGGAGGCCTCTTGCCTGCCTGTAGGTATAACTTCTGCCTTTCAGCTCCACCAGTCACATGGCTGTTTATAGGTCACAGGTTTTATTCTTCTGGCTTCTGTTCTACTTCAGTCATTTTTCGTTAGAAATGTGCTTCTCTATAACATGGGACTCTTGGGCCTCCCAAGAGAAGTAAAGGAAGAGGTTAGGACTTGTTTGTCTGTTTGTCCTCTGCCTTCTTTTTATCCTCTGTGGCACTGAAGTCCAGTCTTTCCTGGAAGTAGCTGCTTCCTTCCTTAAAGGATTCTATTCTGTCCTGGGGAACACATAGCTATTAAAAAGCCATGTGTATCTGGCACTGTTCTAGGTTCTGATACTGGCTCAGGTTCTCACCCTCATCTACTTGGGAGGGATGTGAGGGCATAGGCATGTAAGCACAGCAGTTATATGAAAGAAATAAAAGTGGTACAAGGAAGGCTGTTGAAGGAGGGAGCAGGTAAAATCTGAGCTGGATTCTGAAGACCAATGGGACTTACAGATCTGCAAGGTGCTTATAGTGATTGCTGTGGCATGCTGCCAAAATCCCCTTCAGACTCCCTCCTTCACTGGACAGAGCCATTCTCTTTCCAGGTGTGGGAGTGCTGACTCACAGTTGAGTCCTTCTCTAGGACTTGCCTTTGGAGGAAGACGGCTCCCTCCCCAGGGCGCATCTGCATGTAGTGACTGGTCCATGTGGGCTACTCCAGCTTGAGAGTCTTTATGGGATAACCAGAGGCCTCTGTAGCAGTCATATTTTGCCTTCTCTCTGCTCAATCCAGATTACCTCATACCTATCAAGAGCACTCCTGGAGCACTCTCCTGCATGCAATGTCAGAATTAAAGGATCCATTTCCCACTGAGTGTGTGGCTCTGGGGGTGTAGTTCAGTGAGGGCTCACCTACTACATGGGTATGGGTCCCTGGGTTCAATTTCCAGAACTGGAAAAAAAAATCTAAAACTCAAAACAAAAAACAGTGTTTCAGCTGGGCGTGGATAACTACATTACTCTGGAGGCTAAGGAAAAAAACGAAAACAAAAAACCAAAACCAAAACCAAATCAAACCAAACCAAACCAAAACAAAACAAAAAAACCAAAACACATCCACTGGGACAGTGGTATTTCAGGTGGAAGGCACTGTTGGTATGAAGATGTAGAGCCCTGGGAAGGCTTAAGGAGCAGTTTGGTATTACTGGGACAAAAATGCCAGGGGCTGGTGGGACAGGAGAGGAATGAAGAATAATGGTCACGAGAGGTAGTTAGGTGTCAGGTCCTTTCCTACACACTGATGGGAAACCAGTAGACAGGCTCTAGCAGGGTGCATAGGTGCCACCATCAGAAATGTCACTTTAAGGGGCTGGATAGGTGCCTCAGCAATTAAGAGCATATACTGCTCTTGCACGGAACCTCAAGTAGGTTTTTAACACTTACACGGGGCTGCTCACAACTGCTTGTAACTCCAGCTCCAGGGGATCCAAAGCTGTCTTCTGGCCTCCATGGGCACTGCACTCATGAGTACATACCCACACACATATCTACATGATTAAAAATAAAATATTTTTTAAAAGAAATGGGGACCAGAGAGATGGCTCTGCATTTAGGAGCACTGACTGCTCTTGCAGTGGACCCAGATTCAGTTCTCAGCATCCATATGGTGGCTAACAACCATCTGTAACTCCAGTTCCAGGAGATCTGACACCCTCTTCTGAATTCTGTGGGCCTTACATGACACAGGTGCACTTACATGCATGCAGGCAATACATTCATGCG
>NW_008344599.1:509854-518340 GCF_000622305.1 Nannospalax galili | reverse complement strand
AGGCTAGCCTCGAACTCACAAAGATTCACCTGCCTCTGCCTCCCAAGTGCCAGGATTAAAGGCATGTGCCACCACGCCCGGCAAGAATATTTTTTAAAAAAAGAAAAAAAGGGGGCTGGAGAGTGGCTCAGCAGTTAAGAGCACTGGCTGCTGGGTTTGGGTCCCTGTTCCCATATGGTGGCTAACAACCATCTGTAACTCCAGTTCCAGGAGATCTGACACCCTCTTCTGAATTCTGTGGGCCTTACATGACACAGGTGCACTTACATGCATGCAGGCAATACATTCATGCGCATAAAATAAAATAAAAATAATAAAATAAAATATTTAGAAAAGAGAAATGGCGGGGATGGAGAGATGGCTCAGCAGTTAAGAACACTGGTTATTCTTGCAGAAGACCCAGGTTCGAATCCCAGCACCCACATGGCAGCTAAGAACTGTTTGTAACTCCAGTTCCAGGGACTCCGACAGCCTCTTCTGTCCTCCGCAAGCTTTGCACCACACAGGTGCATTTACCTACATGCAGGCAATACACACATACACATAAAATAATAACTAAAATATTTTTTAAAAGAGAGAAATGGCACTTTAAGGGTTGCCATACTGGTGCATGCCTATAATTCTGATACTCAGAAGAATCTTGAGTTTGAGGTCAGCCTGGGATACATAGCACAAACTTGCTACACAACACAACACACACACACACACACACACACACACACACACACACACACACAGAGCATTACTGTAGGGCTAAGACCTGGCCAGGAAGACTATTGCGAGGCCATTTGTATAGGGGTTTGTATTTAGGCAGTAACAGTGGGCAGTGAGAATGGAAAAGAGGAGGGAGGTTTAGGAAAGCTCTTTAAATGGTCTATTCAACAGGTCATGGCAACTTATTGCATGGGTAGAGTAGAAGAGAGCTACTAGGTTTCTAGCAGGGGAGCCTGGAGGAAGAGGGTTTCTACTTAAAACAGAGCACTAAGGAGGAGAATCTTGGCTGGGCTTTGTGATAGAGATGTTGTAGTAGAATGACCTATTGATAGCAAGTTGAAAAACAGCTGCCTTGGGCCTTTCTGTGGAGCTGTCCAGAAGAAAATTTGCTTTCTGGGTTTGCAGCTGAAGAGCTGGACCTCGTTACTAGAAATCATCCCAGAAATCACTCCACACACCTCAAAGAGACCATCTTACCTTCTTCCCCACTCCCTGCACTTTCTGGGTGCTGAACCCCACCGGTGCTGATGGTACACCAGTTGCCTGCTAGCTCACCTTTCTTCTCCCACCTCCAATCTACCATCACGTTATTCATTTTACCTCATAAATGAGACTTGAACTGCTTATGTCTTTCCACCAGCACCCGTGCTTTCTTTTCATGGAACCATTGTAGTTGCTTAGTTGGTCTTGCCTCTTGGGTCCCTCTTCACAAGTCCATCTTTCAGTCTGCCAACAGACTTATCCAACCCCAATGCAAATCTAACCAGGACACTTCTTTGTAAGTCCTTTTTTCCCCTATGGCTCCCCATTATTTCCAGAATTAATTTATTATTATTTATTTTTACTTTTATTTCTTATTTTATGTGTATGAGTGTATTGCCTGCATGTATGTGAGTGCACCCATGTCGTGCAATGCCGTGGAGGTCAGAAGAGGGCTTCGGATTCCCCTGGAACTGGAGTTAAGGATGGTTTGTAGCTGCCATGTGGGTGCTGGGAATCAAACCCAGGTCCTCTGTAAGAGCAGTCAGTGCTCTTAACCACTGACCCATCTCTCCAGCCCTATTTCCAGAATTAAAAGTCACATTCTTCAACTTGACATTGGAGTTCCTTCATGGTGCAACCTCTGCCTCTCTGTCCATCCCATGTACCATTCCATCCTTGTATTTTTTTAAAGTATTTTATTTATTATTTTTATTTTATGTGTATGAGTGTATTGCCTGCATGTAGGTAAGTGCACCCATGTCATGCAAAACCCTTGGAGGACAGAAGAGGCCATTGGATCCCCTGGATCTGGAGTTATGGATAGTTGTTAGCTGCCATGTGGGTGCTGGGATTCGAACCTGGGTCTTCTGCAAGAACAACCAGTGTTCTTAACCGCTGAGCCATCTCTCCAGCCCCCCATCCTTGTATTTTATGCTCTGGCAGTTCTCAGGAGCTCAGCACTCTCTAACATATATTGACACTCACATGGTTTCTCTGCCCGATCTTCATCTTGTAGCTCCTGTGCTCTGCACTTCAACTGTATGGGTCTTAATCATCCTTTAAGACAATGTAGATGTTCTTGCTTTCAAATGCCTCCCAGAGGTGGCATCTTCCTCCTACAGCCCTAAACTGACCCTCCCCCAATTATGTTCGTCATCTCTGTGTGCATGTCTCTAAGACTGCATTCTCCACATGGAATTTTATTGAAATTATCTATCTACTTTCACATGGGTTTCTGTGTGAACCAGAACAAGTTATTTAAAAATCTCAGAGCATCTGTTTCCTTATCAGAGATAATATGAAGTCCTGTGCTAGTGCACAATAGAGTTCAACAAATGGTGGTTGTGTTAGGATAATTAATGTTTTTATCATCTCCTGTTTCAAAGGCTGAGTTGTCCCAACATCTGCCTATTACCATTCACCTAAATATGAATCTGTTCCTCTCTTCCAATGTGTTTGACATTTCAGATGGGGCTCTTGTAAGCCATTTACTTCAGAGCCTTGTCTTATTTTTTTCTACTTCACTGGAAGCCACAGGACTACTTGTCTTTTTTAAAGTATTTTGAAAATTACCAAAGTCAGGCGGAGCATGGTGGTACTCGCCTTTAATCTCAGCACCCAGGAGGCAGAGACAGGTGGATCTCTGTGAGATCAAGCCCAGCCTGGTCTACACAGTTAATTATGGGCCAGCTGGGGTTACAGGGAGATGCTGTCTCAAAAAATAAAAAAGAAAACAAAACAAATTTTTAACCAAAGTCATACATGCCTATTGTATATAACTCAAATAATACTTAAGTATGTAAATTTAAAAATTAATGTGTGACCCCTACATCCCAATCATAACCCCCTCCTCAAAAGTAATTCTTATTAAACATTTTGGGCAGGATCCTTTCAGACTTTATATTTTACAGATATATGTAAACCTTGGTGCATGAATTTTAAATTATGTAATAAATTTACTCATTTTTTTTTTCTTGACACATTGTGATGGTTAATCTTCATTGTCAGCTTGACTGGATTTGGAAACACCTAGGAGACACACTTTTGGGCATGTCTGTGAAGGTGTTTCCAGAGAGGTTTAACTGAAGAGGAAAGACTGACCCTGAAACTGGATGGCATCATCCGGTGGGCTGGGGTCCCAGACTGATTAAAAAGGAGAAAGGGATGGAACACCAGCACTTATTTCTCTCCACACAGTGATCAAATTTAAGGCTGGAGAGATAACTCAGCTAGTAAAGGTTCAGGCTTATACTTAAAGAGAAGGCATGTTTAAATGAAAATTTAAAAAATTTTATCTATATATATTGTGTGTGTGTGTGTTTGTGTGTGTGTGTGTGTGTGTGTGTGTGTGTGTATGTGTATGCATGCATGTGCCACAGCAACTTTGGGGAGTTGGCTCTTGCCTTCCATCTTTTGAAGCAGGATCTGTTTGTTTCTGCTGCTATGCTGCATACTCCAGCTGGCCTGGAAGTTTCTGGGCAATTTCTCTAGTCTCTGTCTCCCATATTGCTGTAGCCATGCCGGAGTGACAGATGTGGATCACCACATCTGTTTTTCTTAACATGGGTTCTGGGGACTGAACTCAAGACATCATGCTTATGTGACTAGTGTTTTTGCTCACTGAATCATCTCCTTGGCCCCCACATTTAAAATTTTGACAATTGCCTTCCGAAAAGAGTTATCAATATTTAATTAATTAATTAATTAATTTATAGTTTTGAAAGATTTGTTATCATTATTTTAAATTATGTATATGTCTGTGTGTAGGTAGGTGCACATGAATGCAGGGGCCCTCAGAGACCAGAAAGACAAGATCAAATTCCTGGAGCTAGAGTTAGAAACAGTTATGAGCAGCCTGATATAGGTGCTGGGACCCAAATTCAGGTCCACTGTAAGAGCAGTGCGTGCTCTTAACCACTGAGGCCTTCTCTAGCCCTTTTTTATTTTTCTGAGACAAGATCTCATTCTGTAACCCTGGCAAGTTTCAAATTTGCTCTGCTGTTTCTGTCTCTGCCTCCTGAGAGCTGGGATGTTAGGAGTGTCTCACTGTGCCTAGCTTATATGTATCCTGTTTTGAATGAAGGGCGAAAGTTTACATTTATTTTTTCTATGTATTCTTGGTGTGTTGAGAAATTTGTTGCAGCCGGGAATGGTGGCGCACGCCTTTAATCCCCGTACTGGGGATGCAGAGGCAGGCGGATCTCTGTGAGTTCAAGGTCAGCCTGGTCTACATAGTGAGCCCTGGGCCAGCTGGGGTACAGAAGACCCTGTCTCAAAAAGACCAAAAAAAAAAAAAAATTGTTGCAGTCTCTTTAAGAGAAGTTTACACTTTTTTTTTTCCTTTTGAATATACAGTGTAGGGGTTGGGGATTTAGCTCAGTGGTAGAGCGCTTGCCTAGCAAGCACAAGGCCCTGGGTTTGGTCCTCAGCTGGGGGAGGGGGGGAGACAAAATAACAAAAAAGACCAAAAACAAACAAACAAACAAACAAACAAACAAAAAACAACAACAAGGCAACTAAAGTTACAGTGTAGCCAGGCCTAACAGTATAGGTCTGTAATTGTAGTTACTCAGATGTCTGAGACAGAAGTATTGCAAGTTTAAGGCCTGATGGGGTTGCAGAGTGAGTTCAAGGCCAGGCTGCTCAATTTAATAAGATCCTGTCTCAAAAAAAGGGGGTGGGGAGTAATAGGGGTTGCTGAAAAGATGACTCAGTGGTTAAGAGCATTTGCTGCTCTATCACAAGAACCAGAGTTGGGATCCCAGCACCAACATCAGGCGTCTCACAAATGTCTATAACTCCAGCTCTAAGGAATCCAATGACCTTTTCTGGACTCTGCAGGTATCTGCATACACACATGCACACTCACGTAGAAACACACACACCACAAATAAAAAACTAAAATAAGGGGCTGGAGAGATGGCTCAGTGGTTAAGAGCACTGGCTGTTCTTGCAGAAGACCCAGGTTGGAATCCCAGCACCCACATGGTAGCTAACAACTGTCTGTAACTCTAGTTCCAGGGGATCTGACAGTCTCTTCTGTCCTCCTCTGGCATTGCATGACACGGGTGCACTTACCTACACATAGGGATACACACATACACATAAAATAAAAATAAAATTAAAATATTTAAGAAAAGTAAAATCTTTTTTAAAAAAGAGTTTGGGAGGCTCTAGAGAGATAGCTCAGAGGTTAAGAGCAATGTCTGCTCTTGAAGAGGACCTGGATTTGGTTCCCAGCACCCACATGGCAGCTAACAACCATTCATAAAGCCAGTTCCAGGGGATCCGACACCCTCTTCTGACCTCCGAGGGCATTGCACCACATGGGTGTACTTGCATACCTGCTGGCAATACACTTATACACATAAAATTTTTTAAAATTAATAAAATATTTTAAAGGGGGTGGGGATTATAGCTCAGTGGTAGAATGCTTGCCTAGAATGTACAAGGTCCTGGGTTTGATCCCCAGCACCACACACATAATTTTTTTAATTAAAAAATTATATGGCTGGGCATGGTGGCACACACCTTAAATCCCAGCACTCAGGAGGCAGAGGCAGGTGGTTTTCTGTGAGATGGAAGCCAGCCTGGTCTACATAATGAGTTCCAGGCCAGCTAGGGCTACAGGAAAACCCTGTCTCAAAAAATCAAAAAAGATTATTACATTTATTCATACACACACACACACACACACATACACGCGCACACACACACAGGTACACGTCACAGCATGTGTGTGTAGGTTATAGGACAACTTATGGGAGTCGACTCTCTTCTTCCACCATCTTGGTCCCAGGATTGAACCTCAAGTCATCAGGCTTTGGCAGCAAGAATCTTTAATTCCTGAACCATCTCACTGGCTCCTATTTTTTTTTTAAGCTTTAGTCTTATTGTTTGAGTGTGTGTGTACGTGTGTGCACACGAATGTGCATGCCATGGCATGCTTATAGAGGTCAGAGGACAATTTGTTTTTTTGTTTTCGAAAATCTTATTCTTTATTAACTTAAAAATTTATTGAGAATTTTATACATGCATATAAGGTATTTTGAGCAAATCCATGCCCACTCCCTCCCCTCCAACTCCTCCCATATCTCCCCATCACTCTTTTCTGACAACTTCATGTACTCTTTTTTTCTTTGTTTTTTATTTTATTTTAATTTTTTTTCACTGGGCTTTTTGCTGCTCTAACACTCCCCCCTCTGAAGAGGTAATCCTAAAATCTTTTAGGGATTAGATAAAAGCTCCAAAATACTTTTGATATTTTTGGCCTTTGGAGCAGAGTATGTTGCTAAGACGCTCTTAAAAGGGTTAAGCATTGCTTAGTATCCCCAGGAAAAGAATTCTTACAACAGATGGAAAATTTATTTGTTAAGATTTTTATGTCTCATAATTATTAAAAAAGAAAATGAGAATGTAAAAGGTGTTAAAATGATATGGGAATGGAGCTATTTTCCAAAATAGACAAAGAAAGAAAGAAAGAAAGAAACCAGGCTGGAGAGATGGCTCAGTGGTTAAGAACACTCGTTCTTGCAGAAGACCCAGGTTCAAATCCCAGCATCCACATGGCAGCTAACAACTGTCCGTAACTTCAGTTCCAGAGGATCTGACAATCTCTTCTGTCCTCCTCGGGCATTACACAACACAGGTGCACTTACCTACATGCAGGCAATACATACATACACATAAAACAAAAATAATAAAAAAAAATGAGGAAGCCTAAGCAAGTGATGAAGGTCTGTGTAGGTTTGTTATGATATATAAAGGATGAGACAGAAATAATGTACACCTAATCTTAAAATTCCCAAGGTCATAGTTTAGTCAACTAGTTTAAGGAACAAAATACACGTCTAGTCAAGGTTTATCTGGGAATGCTTAGTTTTTGCTCAAGCTTTATCTATGTAGAACATGGTCATTAAAAGTACCAGACTGCTAAAAACTAACCTTCTTGGATGTTTAACAGCCATACTTTGAGGCCTACACTAATCTGGTCAGAGGGACTCAAAGGACAGTTTTTCGCTCCTTGCCCTTCAAGGTCAACTAAGTTCCAGGGGACTATGGAACATCTTTCAAAATGTCCTGTGACTGTGGTGAGTCACCTGTCCTCTTGTTCTGAGAGGTCATGGAGACCCCACCAGAGGAGAGTGTCCAATCTACAAAGAGGAGGGTCAACTCAGAGGAATCATTTCCTCCATGCTTCCAAGTGAAGCCAGGCACGGTCGAGCAGGACCTTTGACTTATCTTCACATAGATGGAACTGGTGAAAGAAAGGAGCCAGGGGCTCCTCCCAAGCCTGTGTGACCCCTGAGGAACAGCTCCTCAAACCACCTTAAGAGTAAAAATAAATTGGTTTATTTGGGCCAACTGTATGGTCTTAAACACCCAAAAGGAAAGTATAACCAAAGATTAAAGTGGTCAGTATATTTCTTTAAGAGTCAGGGGATTACACTTCCCAGACATTAGATTTAAGTCCATATAGAATGTTATTTAGTCAATTATTTCTCATTGATGATTTTGTTTTTGGCAGAAAGTGCTGCTCAGATGTAAGACTTCAAATATTGGTCTGCAATACTGTAGTGCCCACCTGTAGCTAAGGCAGAAGACAATTTTGTGGAGTTATTTTTCTCCTTCCACCTTTACATGGGTTCCAGGGATCAAACAGGTTGACAGGTGTGTGCTGTAAGTGCTTTGACCTGCGGAGTCATCTCACCAGCCCCCACTTTAAAAAAGTTAAGATAATAAAGTTGAATTTCTATAGTCATTTATATTCCTTAGATCTCTCTTTTTCTGTTGTCTCCTCTTTTCCCATCCCTGCCTCAATCATCCTGTCACCCTTACTATAGGCATCTATACATTTATTTAGTGCATATCAAGTCTATTTTCCCTTTTATATTTATGTATACTAATGACAAAAACACTAGTTTGCACATTTTACATTTTGAACAATATTATAATGTACAACTCAATAATTTTCTCCCTTTTTTCTTCTTATTGAGAACTGAGCATTAACATTCTATTCTGTTTTTATACATGAGATGGAATTTCAAACACAATGTATGGTAACTGTCCTAGTTTGTTCTTCATTGCTGTGACAAAATACTCTGACCAATACCAAGTTGGGGAGGAAAGGGTTTATTCAGCTTACATCTGGGTCACAGTTCATCACTGAGGGAGCCCAAGGTAGGAACTCAGGGCAGGAACCTGGAGGCAGGAGCTGGAGCACAGGCCATGGAGGACGCTGCTTACTGGCTTGCTCCCCTGGCCCCTGCTCAGCTTGCTTTCTTATCCAA
>NW_008344599.1:503877-509647 GCF_000622305.1 Nannospalax galili | reverse complement strand
ACATCACTCATCAAGAAGATGCCCCACAGACATGGCCACACGCCAGTCCAATGGAGGCAATTCCCCAATTGAGGCTCCCTCAACCCAGGTGTGTCAAGTTGACACTAAAGCTATCCAGCACAGTAACCTAGTTCATTCTTTATATCCACATACACTATACGCATATATTTCAATCTATTATGTAAGATTTCCGCCATTTTTCTGCAACAAATATCTTTGATTATGCCATTTTATGTAATCATTTACAGGATTATTTAATAATATATTCCTAAAAATGGAACTAGACTATACTCAGTTTTACTAGATACTCTTAAATTGCCCTATAAAACATATTGATTTATACTCATGCCAGTAGCTTGTGGTGAGTTCCATTTCCTTGGTAGAAAGACTTCATTAACATTTTATATTATCTAACTATTAAATTTTGCTACATAGGTAAAGTGATATAAAGTGAAATGTATTATTTTGAGTTTGATTGTTTGGGATTTTCTAGCTCATTCTAAGATCTTTAATATAGGATTATAAGATCCATAGGATTACAGATGGTAACTTTTGCCATACCTAAGTAAATTAATTAGTCAGTTTATTAATCTTTGTTGTACTAGGGGTTGAACCCACATCTAGGCAAGTGTTTTACCACTGAGCTATATTCCTAGTCCTCTTTTTACTTTTTATGTTCAGACAAGAGCTCACCAAGTTGTCCAGACTGGCCTTGAAGTCACTCTGTAGCCCAGGCAGGCCTTGAACATATAAGATCCTCCTTCCTCAGCCTCCTGAGTAACTGGGAGTACAGGCTTGTGCCACCAAATCCAGCTTATGCAGAAAAACTTTGCATTTTAGGCCTTAGTCTTCTGTGCTCAGAAATCATTTAAAAAAGTCATTGTTCAATAACAAAATAATTAATAATAATAATAATTTTTGTTGTTCTTACCTGTTGGCACTGAGAATTTAACACAGAGCCTCGTGCATACTATATATGTGCTCTCCCATTCATCTTCACTGTCAACCCCATTGAGCTTTATTCTCAGCCCTTCTCTTTGTATTTCATTAGCTATAAAATGGAGCTGGTAGCTGGGCATGGTACCACACACCTTTAATCTCAGCCCTTGGGAGATAGAGACAGGCAGATCTCTGTGAGTGCAAGGCCTGCTTGGTCTACCTAGTGAGTTCCAGGCCAATTGGGACTACAGGGAGACTCTGTTTCAAAAAGACAAACAAAAAACCCAAAAAACAAAACAAAACAAAACAAAACAAAACTTGAGCAGTAATTCTCCAACTTTACTTTTTCTATAGGTCATCCAATTGTCCTAAGGCATTTAATAAACCATCAGTCTTTTTTTTTTGTCTTTTTGAGACAGGGTCTCCCTGTAGCCTCAGCTGGCCTGGAACTCGCTATGTAGACCAGGCATGCACCACCACACCTGGCTGTAAACCATCTGTCTTTATAAAAACATTTTGTTTCTTCCTTTGTCATATTTTTAAATACATTATTCCTTTTCTTTCACTTTATGTGTATAAGTGTTTTGCCTGCATGTATGTAAATATACCCATGTTGTGCAATGCCCACAGAAGTCAGAAGAGAATGTTGAATCTCCTGGAAATGGAGTTACAGATAGTTGTTAGCTGCCATGTAGGTGCTGGGAACCAAACCCGGGTCCTCTGCAAGAGCAGCCAGTGCTCTTAACTGCTGAGCCATCCCTCCTCTGAGCCATCTCTCCAGCCCCATTATTTCCTTTTCTTTCATCTCCCTTTTCAGATGGTTTTTGAGACAGGATCTGTAGCCCAGGTTGGCTAACTTGCTATATAGTCAAAGATGTCATTGAACTTCTGATCCTCCTGCTTCCATTGCCTGAGCGTTAGGATTACAAGTGTGCACAATAATGCTCAGGGTATGTAGTGCTGGGGATGGAACACTGGGCTTCGTGCATGCTAGGCAAATACTCTACCAAGTGAGCTATATCCATAGCTCCCATTTTAGTTTTGGGAAGATTTTTTTAATGTTTAAATTCTAAAAAGTATTAATTTTTTTTGTGTGCACATGTATGTGTATATGTATATATGCCACTATGCATGTGGAGGTCAGAGAACAACTTCCAGGAGGCAGTTCTCTCCTATCATGTGGGTTCTTGGGATCAAACTCAGGTCATTGGGCTTGGCAATAAGCACCCTTACTTGCTGAGCCACCTCAATGGACCTTGAGAGTTATTTTTAATAATCTGGTGACAAGTTCTTTATCAAATATGTGTTCTTTGCATATTTACTTCCTAATCTTCAGTTTTTCTTACCTAAAATTATCTTGAAAATGTTCTTATTTTTGATAAATTCTAATTTGTTATTTTATTTCTTGGCATTATACCTAAGAAATTTTACTTATCCTAAACTTGTATTTTGTCCTACTTACTTAAAAAATTATTCATTATTTTTATTTTATGTGTATGAGTGTTTTGCCTGCATGTGTGTAAGTGCGCCCATGTCACCCAATGCCCGAGAAAGTCAGAAGAGGGCATCAGGCCCCCTGGAACTGGAATTACAGATGGTTGTCAGCTGCCATGTGGGTACTGGAACTTGAACTTGGGTCCTCTGCAAGAGCAAACAGTCCTCTTAACCACTGAGCCATCCCTCCAGCCTCCTACTTTCTTGTTTTGAGGGTCTTGCTATATAGCCCTGGCTGACCTTGACCTTTCAATGACCTTCTGCCTCTGCCTTTTGAGTCCTGGGATTAATACCATGTACCATCATGCCTAAATTACCCTATATTTTCTTCTGGGAATTGAAAAAAATTAACGTAATTTTTTATGTGTATTGTATGTGTTTTATGTAATTTTTATGTGTATTTTATGTGTTTTGCCTGCATGTATGTAGTTACATCCGTGCATGCAATGCCCATGGAGGCTAGAAGTGTCAAATTCCCTGGAACTGGAGTTATTGATAGTTGTTAGTTGCTATGTGGGTGCTAGGATCTGAACCCTGGTCCTCTGCAAAAGCAGTCAGTGCTCTTAACTACTGAGCCATCTCTCCAGTGCCTGAAAATTGCAATCTTAATATAACTCAATCTTTCAATGTATCAGTGTATACAATCTCTTTTATTCAGACCTTCTTTGATAGTTCTGATTAGTGTTTTTCAATATATTTGGCTTGCATATTTTTTGTCAGTTGTGCCCCTAAACATTTTATTTTACTTGCATTTTATATTTTTGATGCTATAAGTAGTATTTATTATTTTTAAAAAATATTTTATTATATTTTATGTATATTTGTGTATTGCCTACATGTTTGTGAGTGCACCCACGTTGTGCAATGCCTTCGAGGTCAGAAGAGGACTTTGGATTCCCCTGGAACTGTACTTAAGGACGGTTGGTAGCCTCCATGTGGATACTGGGAATCGAACATGGGTCCTTTGTAAGAGCGGTCAGTGCTCTTAACCACTGAGCCATCTCTCCAGCCCTGATAAGTAGTATTAAAAAAAATAGTTTTGGGACCTAATCTAGGGCCTCATGAACTCTACTACTAGGCTTTATCTTCAAGTCCTATCCATCTCCCCACTTTTAAGACGGGGTCTTACTATATTATCTAGGCCATTCTCATGTTCCTTGACTCTAGCCATCCTCCTGTCACAATCTTCTGAATAGCTGGGGATAAAAGGCTCACAACACTGCACTCAGCAAACTGTATTGTGTGTGGTGTGTGTGTGTGTGTGTGTGTGTGTGTGTGTGTGTGTGTGTGTGTGTGTATGTGTGTGTGTATTCATTGCTAGTGTTAAGTGTTGAATTGTGTTTCTTCAAGAGATCTGTTGAAGTTCTAATCTTTGGTATCTGTGAATTTGACCTTATTTGGAAACAGGACCTTTGCCACCATAGTTTGTGGTATTTTGTTATGGCAGCCCAAAGAAATCAATACTAAGACTAGTATGCTTTATTTTTTTCTGATATATATTGACCCCCCCCCCAAAGCACTGGAAATTGAATCCAGGGCTGTGAATATACTATGCAAATACTCTACCAGTGAGCTATCTATATTTCCAGTCCTCTTTTGGTATTATTGTGTGTGTGTCCCTTCTTTTTTCAAACTTCACTTTTTTTTTTTTTTTTTTTGAGACAGGGTCTCACTAAGTTGCCCAGGCTGGCTTTGAAATTGTTCTGTAGCCTAGGCAGGTCTTGAACTTGTAATCCTCCTGCCTCAGCCTCCAGAGTAGCTAGGTTGACAGGTTTGTACCATCAAACCTGGTAAGAACTGATTTTCCTATATTAGTCCATCTTCATAAAATGAGCTGCAACGTATTTCCTCTGCTTGAATTTTCTAGGAGAGTTTGTGAAGACTTGGTATTATTTCTTCCTTAGATGTTTGATAGAATTTTCTGGTAAGCCACTTAACCCTTCTGTCTTGGCAAATCTTCTGTGTGCACATAAGAACATATTCTGCTGTTGTTGGGTGGAATGTTGGAAAATTATGAAATTGCAAAACCTTATGTAACTGTAACTTTCTTTTTTTTTTGTCTTTTTGAGACAGGGTCTCCTTGTAGCCCCAGCTGTCCTGGAACTTACTATGTAAATAGACCAGGCTAGCCTCAAACTCACAAAGATCCGCCTGTCTCTGCCTCTCAAGTGCTGGGATTAAAGGTGAGTGCCACCACGCCTGGCTATTTACTTCTTTTTAAAATTGTTACTCAGTTTCTTTATCAGCTCCAGGAAGATTCAGCTGGTCTATTTCTTCTGGAATGAATTTGATATTTTGTTACCTCAAAGTATCTGCAGTCTTTCACTAACAGTTAACTGTCATTCATAAAGCTGTTCATAATATTATCATTTCAATATTTGTAGAATCTGTAGTGATGACATCTTTTTCATTCTTTTGGGGAGGGGGAGGGTTTATTTAGCTTACGTTTACTGGGTAACACAGTTCATCACTAAGGGAGCCCAAGGTAGGAAATGAGGGCGGGAACCTGGAGGCAGGAGCTGCAGGACAGGCCATGGAGGAACTGTGCTTACTGGCTTGATCCCCTGGCTGGTGCTCAATCTGCTTGCTTGCTTTCTCTTTCTTTCTTTCTTTCTTTCTTTCTTTCTTTCTTTCTTTCTTTCTTTCTTTCTTTCTTTCTCTTTCTTTCTTTCTTTCTTTCTTTCTTTTTTTTCCAAAGAGAGACAATTTTTAACACACTTTTCCAGAAATAACTTGAAGCAGGTTGCATAAAACTATATATACAATGAAGTTTAAGGGAGGGAGGATAGGAATAAGAAATCAAAACCAAAGGATTTGCCAATGTGGGGTCAACTTTGGTGGAATAATGAAGGTTTCCATTAGCTCTTTTTTTTTTCAAAATCCTAAAGAGTTTATTGGGCTTGCTAACAGAGCATAAGGTGGGGGTTTATTTACAGAAGAGTGCCCCCCCCATTTACGGCTGTGTTGGACAGTCCACACTCAAATACAGATCCTTTTTTCTGGCTACACTGGCTGGATTTGTCTATTTTACCTTCTCAGAGAACTACCTTTTGGTTTCGTTGATTTTTCTTGTCTCATATTTCATTGATTTCTGCTTTGATAATTATCAGTTCTCCTTTCTATTACCTCAGTTTCCCTCTAAACATTGCTTTTGCCACAGCTCACAAATTTCATTATGTTGCATTCAAAATATTTTCAAAATATATTCAAAATTTCTCAAATTCCTCCTCTCACCTATGAACTGTCTAGATATTTGGAGATTTTCAGGTACCGTTCTATTATTGCTAAAAATTAATACTATTATGGTCACATATATGTATACACACACGCACACACA
>NW_008344599.1:498378-503768 GCF_000622305.1 Nannospalax galili | reverse complement strand
TTCTTTTTCGTTTTGGGCCTTTTGAGACAAGGTTTCCCTGTAGTCCCAGCTGGCCTGGAACTTGCTATGTAGACAAGGCTGGCCTTGAACTCACAGAGATCCACCTGCCTCTGCCTCCCAAGTGCTGGGACTAAAGGTATATGCCACTATGCATGGCCAATCAGATAATTTTTTTAAAAAAAGTAGGGTCTCACTATGTAGTCCAAGATGAATTAAAATATGTGATTTTCCTGCCTCATCTTCCAGGACGTTAGGATTCAGAGAATATAGTTTGTATTATTTGATTCTTTTTAAATTTAGTCAATCTTGGGGAAGATATTATCTGCCTTGGAAAATCTTTGCGCACATGAGAATGTGTTCTGCTGTTTTGGGGTCAAATGTTTCACAGTCAGTTGAGAGTGATGATTAAGTCCTTTGTCTGCTGATTCTTATTTGTTCCAATATCAATGATTAAAATATGAATATTGAACTTTCTGATTATAATTGTAAATTAGTTCCTCTTTATAGTTCCATTAGCTTTTGCTTTGTGCACTTTGAATCACTGTTATTAGCTATGTAAAATTTAAAACCATCATCTCATCATCATCTTCCTTCTCTGTCTTCTTTTTTTAGAAAAAATTATATGTATGAGTGTTATGCCTGCATGTATGTAAGAGCACCTGTGTTATGCAGTGCCCAAAGAGGCCAGAAGGCATTGGATTCCTTAGAACTGGAGCTACAGATGGTTGTTAGCTGCCATGTGGGTGAGGGGATTCGAACCTGGGTATTCTACGAGAACAGCTGGTGCTCTTAACTGCTGAGCCATCTCTCCAGTCCCAATCTTTGTCTTCTTCTTTTTTTTTTAAAAAAAATGTATTTGCTTATCTAATTTTATGTGTAGGAGTGTTTTGCCTGCATGTATGTAAATGCATACATGTCTTGCAATGCCCATGAAGGCCAGAAGAGGGTGCTGGAACTGGAGTTATGGATGGCTGTTAGCCACCATGTGGGTGGTAGAAACCAATCCCAGATCCTTTGGGAAAACAACCAATGCTCTTAACCACTAAGCCATCTCTCCAGCCTCTTTGTCAACTTTGAGACAGAGTTTTGTCACAATCTTACTGCCCCTGCATTGCAAATGCTGTGATTACAGGCATGTGTCACATCTTGCTAAGAACTGTCATACCTTCTTGATGAATTGACCCCTTTATTATTATGAAATGATTGTCTTTATCTTGAGTAATTGTCTTTGCCCTGAAATCTACTCAGTTTTAGCATAGCCTTTCAACTCTATTTTGATTAGGGTTAATATGAGATATTTTTCCATCTTTTTACCCTGAACTTATTTTTTCTTTGCATTTTAAAAGGGTTTCTTCTATAGTTGGATTTGTTTTTTTAAATATATGTCCTCCCTATGTTATCAAGGCTGGCTTTGACCTCCTGAACTCAAGTGATCCTCTTGCCTCAGCCTCCTGAGTACTAGGGTTGATTACAGGTACATGCCGCTGTGCCCAGTTACAAATTCTGATTTCTTAAAAATTAAATTAAATTAAATTAATTATTTTTTATTTTATGTGTATGAATGTATTGCTTACATGTATGTAAGTGCACCCATGTCATGCAATACCTTCAGAGGTCAGAAGAGGGCATCAGATCACTGGAACTGGAGTTACAGATGGTTGTTAACTGTCATGTGGGTTCTGGGAACCAAACCTGGGTTCTCTGCAAGAGCAGCCAGTACTCTTAACCTCTGAGCATGAGTCAATATGCCCAGTTCTGAAATCATTTTAATAGAGAGAAGTATCTGTTGAATTGAACTTTGAAATATTTTAGATGTGGTTGATGAAGGTGAAGAAGGATGTTCTATCCAGAAGGAATAGGATGGACAAAGGGGATTGGGTTAGAGAGACATATGTTTGGTTCAGAGAATAATACATTTTCAGTTGCATCTGAGGAAGAGAAAGTGGTTTCTATGGGTATCCTTACACTGCCGGCCTGCAGACAGCTGTCAAACCAAATACATCATTTATCATTCAAATCTACGCTCTCAGTAGCCCAAGTCATCAAACTTGTAGCCTTGCTATTTTCATTAATATCTACACTAGAAGCCTCTGGGTCACCTCACCTGTGTTCTTGTTCCTCAATGCCATCTGTCCTCCCTGCAGGTCATTATTCAGTTTTAAGTTTTCTTCTCTGTCCCCACATATCCCCATGGTCTTAGAGCCAGTATCTTTCTACTCCCCTCTTGAACCACAGCTCTACTTTTAAATTCTCCTTTAAACCACTAGCTCCCTGTATCCCTAAGAATGGATGTGAAATTCTGTGTGGATGTACACACAGACATTTTTTGGTGAGAGCTGGTCCTTTCATCTTAGTCTCAGGGGTTGTCAGTCCACAAATGGCTAAGATTCAAATAAATTGTTTCAAATAAAACAGTTAGTGCTTAGTTAATGTAGTGAAATTGATGGATAACTGGACAAGAAGTCAGGTGGCTTACATTTTAGTTCTAGTGCTGCCACTAATTAGCTATGTGACTTGGGCAATGAGTTGCCAGCTCTGCACATGTTTCCTCATCTGTAAATAGAGAAAATTTCTTCTAAACTCAAAATGCTATAATTATTTACCAGCAAATCCCTTTAACATCAGACATCCTACAGTTCATCTCTTCACAGTGTCTTCTCCTGTGGTCTATTAAAATTTTGGAGGCTGGGTGTGGCGGTGCACTCCTTTAATCCCAGCACTCAGCAGGCAGAGACAGGTGGATCTCTGTGAGTTCAAGGCCAGAGACCAAAAAAATTTTTAGGGGGAGGGTCTTTTTGAGAAAAGGTCTCCCTGTAGCCCCAGCTGGCCTGGAACTCCCTATGTAGACCAGGCTAGCCTTGATCTCACAGAGATCTGCCTGCCTCTGCCTCCGGAGTGCTGGGATTAAAGGTGTGTGGCACCAAGCCTGGCTGTGGTCTATTTTATTAGACAAATGTCTGCTGTTGTATCATTGATTTAGCTAAGTTCAAGTAAGATACAGTTCTTTTCCTTCAGAAGTTTACAGACTGGCTTGGCAGATAGGTGTGTAAATACATTGTCTTACAAATTTGTAAGTGCTGACAGAAATGTAGAACTTGCTGGATGAGGGAGCTATTTCATTTGTTTAGGAATGTTGGGGAGGAGTTTCAGAGAAGGTAACAACTGCATATTTAAAACATATGAATTTTATGTGTATGAATACTTGCCTGCATGTATGTAAGTGCACCACATGTGTGCCTGGTGTCCATAGAGGCCAAAAGAAGTGCTGGATCTCCTGGACCTGGAGTTACAGACGGTTCTGAGCTGCCATGTAGGTACTGGAAACGGAACCTGAGGGCCTCTGCCAGAGCAACAAATGCTCTTAACCACAAAGATATTTTTCCAGTCCCATCAACTGAGTCTTCAAGGCAAAACAGAACTTTTGAGGAGGGGAAGGATTTCATGCAAAGGAAACACGATGAGGACTGAGAGATCATGGATTCCCACGATGGCAGAGCAGTGAGTAGATGGATACAGTGTGAATGTCTAAGTATTGAAATTTGGGCTTTGAATGCATGGGGAACAGCAAGAGAGAAGGCTAGGGATATGGCTGGGGTTATAGCTCAGTAGTAGAACACTTGCTTACCGTGAATAAGGCTCTAAGTACAATCCCTAGTATTTCAAAAAAAGGGAAGGCAAGAGTGAGATAGATTTGAAGTCCTACCACACAGCTCCAAGAAACTTTGACTTCATCTTGTAGCCAGCAAGAAGTCATTGACAAGGTGACAGGTTGATTTCTCTTTCAGAAAAATCACATTGGAAATAGGAGGATGGGTTGGGGGGAATGAGACAAATTGGAAGTGGTAAAGATAAGCCAAGTTGGGTGTGAGCATGTAGGAATAGTAATATATTTCTTAGAAACTTATTGCATTTAAAGTACCCAAAGAATATACAAGTCTTTATAAATGTCTGGTAGGATGATAAGAAGACCTGGAGTTAGGATTGGCAATAAGTGAGCACTGACAGAGTAGACAGGAGGGGATGGCATTGTTTTGGAAGAGCAGTGTGGAGAGTAAAGGGGCGTAGGGATGAATTATAGGCATTTGAGAGGAGGAAAGATATTCCAGGGAGCTTTGTCGTGAGAGCAAGAGGAAGGCTGATGGGAGGAATCTGCTCCTTTAAGGAGGTGGATGGAAGTCTGGGAATGTAGCTCAGTTGGTAGATTACACAAAACCTTGGATTCAATCCCCAGGACTACATAAATCAAACATGGTAACATACACTTGTAGTCCTAGCACTTAGCATTTGGGAAGCAGAAGCACGAAGACTGGAAGGTCTTTGGTTGCAGTCATGAGTACGGGTGGGAGGAGAAAGAAAAGCAAGTGGAGACAAAGGTGGGTGCTGAGTGGAGGGGGAGGTCTGATTTTGTTATGTCTGTTAAATGAAGATGAGTCAAGAGGTCAAAGTTAGACATGGGAGAGATTGGGGATAATGGGGGTGGGGGTGGGGAGAAACAGGATCTGCCCCCTGGAGGGATTAGTTCAAAGACAGGTAGGAGGTAGGACAGCCATTTATTCTTCTAGAAAGGAAGAAGGAAATCAGAAAGTTACAGTAGTGATTCTTTTTTGTTTGAGACAGGGTTTCACTAAGTAGCCCTTGCTGGCCTGGAACTTGCTAGGTAGACCAGGCTAGCCTAGAACTAATTCACAGAGATCCACCTGCTTCTCCCTCCCAGTACTGGAATTAAAGTTGTGTGACACCGTACCTGGCTACCTAGTGATTCTTGTTTTAGCGACTTCACTAAGGTAGCTTAAAACAAACAAACAAAAAAAACCAAATAAATAAACATGTCAATGGTTGGACCACATCTTGGAAGTTTCTGGTTTAATTAGTCTGGGATGGGTCTTGGACATTGTTATATTTTCAAAATTTCCCAAGTGATTAAAATCTGCAGTGAAGGCTGAGAATCACTGGTTTAATTTGTAGGTAACTTTATGGGTTGGTGATAATAGAAATGGATTCACAAAAACTCACACTTAAGAGAAGTTGAATCGTAGAGAGCCCTAAAGGTTTGAGATAGATGCAAAATGGAGAAAAGGACAAAGTTAGAAAGGAAAGGAATGGATATCAACAGTGACTTTTATATGTCAGAGAGAGCGAGAGAAAGAGAGAGAGAGAGAGAGAGAGAGAGAGAGAGGAATGACGCTCAGTCGTTGTTCTTTTTTTATTTTTATTTTATGTGTGTTACACCTACCTGTGTGTAAGTACATCCATGTCGTGCAATGCCAGAAGACAGAAGAGGCCACAGGATCCCCTGGAATTGGAGTTACAGATGATTTTTAGCCTCCATGTGGGTGCTGGGATTTGAACCTGGGTCTTCTGCAAGAACAGCCAGTGCTCTTAACTGCTGA
>NW_008344599.1:469327-498193 GCF_000622305.1 Nannospalax galili | reverse complement strand
TTTTTATTTTATGTGTGTTACACCTACCTGTGTGTAAGTACATCCATGTCGTGCAATGCCAGAAGACAGAAGAGGCCACAGGATCCCCTGGAATTGGAGTTACAGATGATTTTTAGCCTCCATGTGGGTGCTGGGATTTGAACCTGGGTCTTCTGCAAGAACAGCCAGTGCTCTTAACTGCTGAGTCTTCTTTCCAGCCTGAGTCCTTGTTCTTAAACAAATCAAGTTCTTGTGGGAAAGAAAGGCATCTCACAATAATCCGAGAGCATAGCAGCATTCTTGACCAGCTGAGGGTTTTTGCTTGCTTACTTGCTTTTTCATTAAAAGACAAGAAGCTAGCAATTCCACACTATA
Source organism: Nannospalax galili (assembly GCF_000622305.1). Lineage (NCBI taxonomy): Eukaryota > Metazoa > Chordata > Mammalia > Rodentia > Spalacidae > Nannospalax > Nannospalax galili. Next base: position 497,839 of record NW_008344599.1, on the reverse strand, counting down.
GATTGGGTTTGGAAAGACTTTTTTTTTTCCGTGCTGAGGCTCGAACCCAGGGCCTTACATACATTAGGCCAAATGCTCTACCACTGAGCTACATCCCCAGCCCCTTGGTTTTTTTAAGATAGGGTCCCACTGTATAACCCAAGCTTGCCTGAAACTTGCTCTGTAGCTCAAGCTGGCTACGAACGTTCTTAGTCCTCAGCTTCCACCTCTGGAATGCTGGATGAGTTATCATTCTGTTTTGGAAACACTGAGAATGGTCCTTCTAGGAAGGTGAGGACGGGATGGGGATGGCCTCTATTTAGCCTGTCCTGAGGATTATCTATATCTATCTATATCTATATCTATAGGGCTGCAGGAAGATAGGTGTGGTAGCCTGGTCTGTGGATACCTTACTGTGGTCAACCACCCTGGGAGGTGTCTGACATTGCTAGTCACTGACACTGAAATGCTTTATGACGCTTTTGTGTTTGAACAGAGGTACTAAAGATCTCCCTTTTCAGAGTAGTACTGTTTTTTTTTTTTTTTTTTTTTTTTTTTTTAAAGTTCTACTTTAGATCAAAGCAGAAGACCTAATCTTTGCCATGGAGGACTGGGCCTAATCTTCGGGAACCATTCCATTGACACAGGAAGCAGGTATGTTTCTATCATCTGAGCCTTCCTTCTCCTGAAGAGGAGCTACTGCCACCTCTTGAATTCCTTGCATTTTTTTCCTGAAAAACTAAATCTCCTAGGGTTTCTGAGGTGCCTCTGAGAAGTCTACCTGCTCCATCCCTTATGCCTAGGGTCCCTGAGCTAGCTGGTGAGGAGTTGAAAGAGTTTTATCTGAAGCTTTGATTTTTGGGCTAGGAGTCTTCTTCCTTTAACAAGACTCCTGAAAGAAACAGACTAGGAATGGAACAGGGAGGGTAGAGAAGCTTAATTGGGAACTGGCTGGGGCATTGTGGGTATGTGGAGGGGATTCCTTCTGTTAAGTCATTAGCTCCTGTTATATGAATAACATTGAGCTTTGAAGAAATTGAAACTTGTCTGTGCATTCAAAATCCAAGAGCCGGTGAGCCAGACATGGTGTACTTGGGAGGTTAAGGCAGGAGGGTTTTGAGTTCTAAGCCAGTCTAGACTATACAGCAAGACCTGGACTATACAGCAAATTAAAATAAAAAACAAAGACCACGCTGCTCTACTCTGTAGTCCTTCAGGTAACTGGTCCCCAGCTCCAGTCTCCCTCTGTCTCTATGGGTTGGCCTCCTTAGGAAAATCTTGGTCTAATGTTACCTACCTCAGTGCTCTTCTCCTTTTTAAAGAATTAGGCTAAGTCCTTCAGACCCTGAACACATGAGCCTTCTCTTTGGGGCTCTGCTACCCCACTTTGTGAATTCAGGATGTATGAAATTCATCTTAAGGGTAAGAGTGGAGGATTGTCCAGAGAACTGGTGGAAAGGGCACTTGAGAATGGTTAGATTTAATGTTGGACACCTCTGTAATCCAGTATTTTTACTGCAGGTGTAATTGAAATCCCCTAATCTCATCCTCAGAGGAGACAAAGAAAGGACTGAATCTCAAGCCCAACACTTGTCAATCCAGATGTGCCATCCTGACTTGGGTTTCTAGCATTAGCTGGGGCCATTCTACAGAATTATCTGTAATTCTGACTTCAGAATTTTCCAGTTCTTTGGGCCCTTCTGACATCCAGGAAACAAGCTTGCAGAATTTGAACATAATTTAAACTCTACTTGGTCAGAGAACCGGTCAATGCCATGGCAGGCCCCAACGCTCTCAAGTTACATGCTTGAGCTCAGCTCAGGTGTGCTTTGGACAGGGGACATGCATGTCCTCTCTACTTCCTTTCACTTTTCCCCAGCTTTCCTGCCAGGTGTCCCTTACATGCCTGGTGGGGTCACTAAGGTCCTCCAGAGCAGCCCAATGTCTGGCACATGATAGACACAGGTGAATGAGATCTCCCTGTGCATGCTGGGACTGTGGTACTTGAAGCCATGACTAGGTATTTCATGCAGTCTTGACGCTAAGTTCCTTGCTAACCCATAATGTGGGAAGAGCAGATGAGGAAAAGCAAGTACTTGTGTGAAAAGCAGAAAGGACGTTTCTTAACATTCTTCATCTTTAGACTGGTTGTAGTGATGCATGCCTTTAATCCCAGCACCAGGGAGGCAGAAGCAGGAGGATCTCTGTGGGTCTGAGACCAGCCTAAGATTCTTTATCTTTGAACAGTCATAATGCAGACAAAGAAATCCTGCCCTCATTTTGGGAGACGTTAGCATGTGCATCAGAGACAAGTCGGAGTTTTAGCAAAGACTTTTCAGCCAGGAGAGGAACAGAGGCTAGGAGTCACCTTCTCTGGGATTTCTTAATCACAGGGTTGGGAGGGCAGGTATCAGAATTGAAAGGTGGAGGTGGTGGGGGTGTTGAGAAGTGTGTGAAGACTCTTTTGAAGTGGTACTATTCTAGGTAAGTGGCAGGTTACATGGCAAATAATACTAGTGGTAATATAATAATACTTTTGCTTTCACTCAGTCCTAGAAGAATATGGACTTCCCAAAGCCTTTTTATGGTGGGGTCACCCTTGGTGGGTTTCTATGCTGGGGTCACTCTTGTTAGGTACCTGCACACTTTTGGAACTCTAACTGGTTTCTTAATGTTCTCTGGGGTGGAAATGCCCTAAATGTGCCAGATGTTTTGTGCTAACCTATACTCCGGGCGTTCTACCTGCATCTCTAAACTACCCTAAAGTCCGATGGGTGGAGAACTGGGAGTTAGACTCGGCAATGGCCAAGGCATTTTCACTATAGGTTTCGTGGGAGAAGGGCCCCCTCTCCTCCACCACCCAAAGTCCTTGTCGTTTTCCCACTCCCCTGCTCCCCCAAGGCAGGGTTCCCTTTGTAATTAATCCCAACACTCAAACCAGAGGGGAGGAAAACGTGTTAATGAGTGAGCGTCCCAGTCTGACTGGGCGGTCGTCGCTCGCAGCTAGAACACCGGGTAATTAAATTATTTTTGGAGGAAAGGCGGGGCGGAGGGGCATGGTGGCTGTGGTGTCAGGGAAATCCCCGTATGCATGGGAAGAGGGGCCCCATCTCTTGCCACTAATTAAAATCAGGGATGACCCTTTTCGCAGCTCTGGGGGATGGGAGCCAGGGGGTTTTGTGGGGGCGGGAATCAATCTTCCCACGTCTCAGATTGGATTTTGGTAGCTGGGTTTGTGGCCCTAAAGAAGACACTATGTCCAGCATCAGTTGTCTGGGGACAACGACTTCAATGTGTGTGTGTGTGTGTGTGTGTGTGTGTGTATGTGTGTGTGTGTAGGAGACAGCTTTAATAGGGGCTGCAGGCTGGACCAAAGCCAAGAATCAGGGCAGCCTGAAGCCCATGGTTCCTGGCCTGGTGGCCGGGTTCGCAAGGCGGGCGCCGATTCCCAGGATGGGGAGGGCCGCCGGGCATCCAAAGCGCAGGGTTGGGGGGGCTGGGACTCGGGGAAGAGCTGGGCCGCAGACAATGGACGCGGCGGTGGGAGGGGCGGCGGCTGCGGGAACAGCCGGGAGGCGGTACCCGGGAGCTTTCTGCCCCCTCCCCCCCTCCGCCCGCGGCTCCCCATCTGATTCCTGATCTTGATTCCTTGATCCTTAGTCCGGCCATGGGAGCCTGAGCGCCCTCCAGTCCCCCCGGCCCCCTGCCCCCCGGGGCCACGAGGGGGAAAGAGGCAAGCGGTCTGGGACCGAGCCGGGGGTGAGCGGACTCTGGAGCCCCCCTCGACACCCCCCTTCGCCCGCGCTGCCCGGCCTGGAGCGCGGAGTTCGGAGCGACCCGGAGCGCTGCGGATACAAAGGCGCCTGGCGGAGCGGGGCGACAGCCCAGCCCACCCGGCAGTTCGCTGCGGCGGGTGAGGGCCGGGCGGCGGGGACGCGGGCAAAGTTTGCAAAAAAAAAAAAAAAAAAGGAAAAAAAAAAAAAAAAAAAAGAAAGGAAGAAAGAAAGAAAGAAAAAAGCAGCAGAAGAAGGAAGACAATCATGCAAGGGGCCAGGGGTTGCCCAGCCCAGGAGCAAGAGGGGAGGCTTATGGGGAAAGGGGGCCTCGAAGCAGCCCCCTTCCGGTGGGTTCTTCCACTGTACTGCTGAGTACCCCCCAACTTTGGGGAGAGGAAGGGGCAGAGCCCAGGCCTTGAGAGCCGGGGACTTTCCTGGGCCTGGGGCCCGGGGCGGGCGCCCAAACGATCCCAAGGGAGCTGGTTGAAGCCGGGGATTGGGAAGCGTGTGTTGAAGGTTGGGGGAGAGGCGGCGAAAGGATAGGAGGCTGGAGGTACTGGAAGCCGAGCGTGTGTAGGGATGCACACACACCGCAGGAGTGCGGGGAGGAATGGGAGTAGGTATATGTTCAGGGCGTAGAGTGGATCCCGGGGAGCTGGCCCTAGACAGCAGAGGTGTGTGTGCGTGTGTGTGTGTGTGTGTGTGTGTGTATGTGTGTGTGTGTGTTGTGCAGCCCAAGAATGGGGCTGGCGGCGAGAGACCCAGGAAGGTGTGTGGAGTCGAGACGCCAGCATCTTTCTCTCTAGTCCTGTTTACGCATCATCGAGGGTCCTGGGCACTGAATTAGTGAGTTTTAAAGGGTGGATGGTGAGCGTGATTCTTTGTTTTTGTGTGTGTGCACGCCTTGATGTGCTGCGTGTTCCTGCAGGTGGGCCCTAGGTTTAGATGTGTAGATGTTTTCCAGTGCTCTCTCTCTCTCTGTGTGTGTGTGTGTGTGTGTGTGTGTGAGAGAGAGAGAGAGAGAGAGAGAGAGAGAGAGAGAGAGAGGAAGAGAGAGAGCTGACTACGTATCTGCTGTGTGTTTGGATATGTATTTGTGTGTATACTCGGGGGAAGGGGTGTGTGTCTGCATGTTGTATGTACTGAGAGGGGCTTATGGGAAAGACGTGGCTAGGAATGGGTACATAATGAATAGGTGTGTGTGCACCGGTGTGTTGAGAAGGGGTGTGTGTGAATCTCTGCTCTTGTGTGTAATCTCTGTTCATGAGTTAAGTTATTGGATGTGTGTGCCTACCTTTGCTGGGGTGTGTATGTTTGAGTGTGTGTTGGGGGTACCTCTTGTCTCTGCAGGCAGATTTTCCTGGCAGAAAACCCACAGGGAGGGCAGGATCTGGAGCTTCTTGAATGGGCCCAGCCTAGGCTTAAGGGTAATTAGTGTCTTGAGTATCTGAGACCCTTGGGGCTGTAGGGATGGGGGTGGGTGGGAAGTCAACCATCTTATGAGGTGCTTATTTGGGGAGATGGGCTTTTCTGGAAGAGGGCATGTGTTGTGGGGAGCAGGGACAGGGGAGGTGGGGGACATGTGGTTGTAGTCCTAGAGGAATTTAGGGATTGGAAAACTCAAGGAGACACTGTCATAGGTTGGGTTTTCATGCTCTGAGGCCACATGCTTGGCTTCTCTGCTTCAGTTATGCCCCCTGAGGTCACAGTTCTCTTGAAAAGCCATCTTGAAGGTGGCTACTTGAGAGCCCTCCAACTCTGCCCTGCCTCTGGGATCCCGATGTTCCTGAGAAGTTTGGATTTTGGGGTGGGGATGGAGGCAAGAGGAAGAAGCATGCACAGAGACACAAGGCCCAGGAGGGAACAGTAGATTGAGGAAATGGCACGGAAATGCTTCTTTGAGAATTTCTGCAGTTGTATTGGAGTGCTTTATTCCACAGTTTTCCCTATTTGTGGTGAGAAGCACTGTTGGGTTGGAGAGAGAGGAGGTGGGGGGATTTGAGCTTGCCAGAGGCCAGATGTCCATGTGGTGGGTGAAAGGAGTCATCATTCTGTGGGAAGTCTGACTATCTGGAAGTAGGCATCTTTCCTGAGAGAAGTCACTGCTTCTTTCTCCCTCTTTGCTCTTGTCCACTGTGTTTTGGGGTGAAGGGAAGAAGAGGCTGGTCATCCTCTTTAGGATCCAAGCCTTGTTTTCCTACTGCATGCCCTCAGCCATTTTCCTCTTGCTGCCAGAGGGTAGGTGGAGACATCAGTTTTAAGACTGAGTTGTGATTGCACATGCCCATTAGGGTCTCTGGGTAATTGAAGTTGGAATGCTACTTTCGAATGGGCATGTGCAGTTGGAATGTTCCCTCTTTAGTCCTCAGGGCTCCCTACCCTTCGTAAAGCCTGGGAATAAGAGTGGAGAGGTTTAGAAAATGTTAGGACTAGGAGCAGACTAGGAAAAGTCTAGATTTTGTTTTTGTAATGCTTCATTCCTTCAAACCAGATACTCATCTGATGGCTGTTCTCAGCATCAGCTAGGCACTTGTGTGTCTAAGACAAGTGCCCTGGCTTTCTGTCATACCTTCTTTATTCTGTATATGTTTTCTGTGTACATGATTGTATGAGCAAGGGAACAGGGGCTGTCTTCCAAGGAGGAGGAATTGTGGTCAGACAATAGGAAGTGCCATTTCAAAAAGTACTTCCAGCTTGGGAACCAGTGGCCATGCTGCCCCTCCTTCTCTATTGTCTGCTCCTGCCTTGTATTTCCTCGAATTCTTCCGGGGCAGGCCTCCCTGGTGTGCCTTCCTTGTTCCATCACATTCTTCTAGGTCTTCAGGAGAAAGGATTCTCCTTTCCCTGGTCCCAGAGCAGGACTTTTATCTACTTCCTCTGGGGAAGAGATCTGGAGCTCCCTTCATTCCTCTCAGTTTTGCCTTTCCCTCAGCTCCCCTTACTCTGAGGCCAGAGGGAGGAGTCAGATAAGAGTTAGTTGGAATGGGTACTAATACAATGTGACCTTTTGATGTTATTAAGCTTCATTCCTGGGCTGGAGAGATGGCTTAGTAATTAAGAGTACTGGCTGCTGTTGCAGAAGATCTGGGTTCGAATCCCAGCACTCACATGATGATTAGTAACCATCTGTAAGTCCATTTCCAGAGGATCTGACACACTCCTCTGTCCTCTGTGGGCACTATATGACACAGGTACACTTAGATACATGTAGGCATAACACTCATACACATTTAAAAAAAGCTTAGGTATTTTAGGACACCATCTTCAAGCACACCGAATCTGTCCACAGGGAATCCCAGCTCCCCCTCCTCCCCCAGTGACCTCCCTCCCCTTGCTTACAGTTTGCTTTTAAAATTTGGCTTTGCCACATCCTAATTCTGTGACCTCAGACAAAATAGATCACTTTTTGAAGCCTTGTCTGTTATGTGGAGTTGATAATTGGCCCCTCCTCTTAGGTTTATGAGGATCAAGTGAAATAATTTGGGAAGAGTATGTTGAACAGTGCCTGGCACAGAGAAGAGGGCTCAATGAATGCTTAGTAGAACTGCTAGCTTCTAGCCTATGGCTGTTGTAAGGGAGAGAGGTCTGAGCACTAGGGCAAGAGAGCTGGGTTTTGCTTGTGTTTTTCTCTGGTAGAATGTACTCAGCATAGCCCACTGTCTGCCAGGTGCTACACAAAGCACAGGGATGGAGGGGTGAAGAAGATACTCGTTCACAAGTTAGACACGCTTGAACACGTTGATCCCTGTAACCCCATGAATGCAGTAAGAAGGTATGTCCTAGAGGCCCTTGGAGCATAGAGGAAGAGTGCTTGACCCTGATGTGGAGTTCCTGAAAGAGATGTGCCAGCCACTGGGTTTTTTTGTTTGTTTGTTTGTTTGTAAACTTTATCATTTTTTTATTTACATAAATAATTTATTGAGAATTTTGTACATGCATATAAGGTGTTTTGGTCAAATGTATGCCCACTCCCTCGCCTCCAACTCCTCCCCATCACTTTTTTTCTGATAATTTCATGTACTTTCTTCTTCTTTGATTGATTTATTTATTTTTATGGGGCTTTTGGGTCCTCCAAACCCCCCCCCCCCCCCCGCAAAGAGGTATTCCTAAAATCTTTTAAGGATTAGATACAAGCTCCTTAAATACTTTTGACATTTTTGGCCTTTGGAACAGAGTATGTTGCTAAGAGGCCCAAGGACATTTTGACTTTTAGTCAAGAAACTGGCTACTTTTCTTTGGGGTCTTTTTACCCTAACTGCCTAGCCAATTCCTACTTCCTATTCTTATCACACCATCCTCTGAAGGAGATTACCCAGCTTGCTGGATAGGGAATAGGGACGTAGACCGCTCTGGCTTCTTCCATGCTGAACAGGGACACAGGGTGAGGCAATTGGGGTACCCCTTCAGTGGGTCTATCTAAAAGACTCCCAAATTGCATAACTGTTATCTCTAGGGGGAAAAGAAAGTCCTTGAACTGTGACTAGGAGATGTGAAGGAGAAGTAAAGGCAAAAGAACTTAGTATTACAAGTTCTAGACAGGGAACTAGAAAAAACCACAACAGGGCAATTTTCAAATGTTCATATGAGAGTCCGTTGGAGTTTCTTGACAAGGGCTTCCAAAAGCATCCCTCTATTGGGTTCCTCCTCATTTTTTCTTTTGTCTTCTAAGGCTGGACTCTAGAGTGAAGAAATTTACATAACATGAAATGAACTTCTTTAAAGAGAATGGGATTTAGTACACATGTAGTGCTATGTACCCACCTCTGTCTAGTTCTAAAACATTTTCACCAACCCTGAAGAATTGCAGATGCATTAAGCTGTTATGCCAGTGCCGTCTGTCCAGGTCCTGGCCACCCCCAATCTACCTTCTATCTCTGGAATTACCTGTTCTGACTGTGTCCTATAAATGAGGTTGTATAGGTGTGACCTTTTTTTTTTTGTTGTTCTTTTTGAAATAGGGTCTCCCTGTAGCTGGAACTCACTATGTAGATCAGGCTGGCCTTGAACTCACAGAGATCCACCTGCCTCTGCCTCCCGAGTGCTGGGACTAAAGGCATGCACCATCAGGTGTTGGGTTCCTTCACTGAGCATAACGTTTTCAAGGTTCACCTACGATGTAGCATGTGTCAGTACTCCATTCCTTTTTATGGGGTGAATAGTATTCTACCCCATGCAAATCTTTAGCTGATTTTAAGGATAAACAGATACAGAGAGGACAGAGGAGGGGCTTGGTAGAGGCTAAGCATGAGCCAGAAGCCCTGTGTGGTGTTTGGTACTGCTGGATCTTAAAGTACAAAGTGGGGATTTGACCTCAGTTTCTCTGGGTATAAAACAAAATTAATGATCCCTTTCCTTCCTTGTCCTTGGGGTTTGGAGGTGGAGGCATCAGGGAGAGGAGAGGAGGATAGTGTTGCCTCTTCTCAGGGCTTTTTTTAACATTCTCTTTCCTCCTCTTTCCTGGCAGCTCCATCTGTGTGATTCCGTTCTTCATTTCTCTACAAACTTATCTTCCTGCTTTGCCTCGAATCAACTTCCTCTCTCTCTGAATTGACCTGAAATCTCTCCTTTTACCCTCTACAGGTGGGTAATCCTGTGTGTGATGAGGTTTTGATAGTGGACATGTAGAAAGGCCTAGGAGTAAATCCTGTTCATGCCCTGTCCCTGTGTCTCCCACTTCTCCATCTCTCTGTCCTGTCTGCCCTTGTGCAGCCCTTTGCTGCCTTGTCTACTGGGATCTAGGCTGAACTGCAGTGGATCAGGGCAGATCTTTGCATCTCTTTTCTCCCCTCTGCTTGGTGAAGAGTGGGAGGCTGAGGCCTTAATGGTGGGGCCCTTTGGAAATGAGCGGTTGTAGTGCTAGTCCAATGCCCCTGGCAGGGTTGGTAATTACAGACAAGACAGCTGGAAACCGGCTTGGGATCAGCAGAGCTATCCTGGTAATCAGGGTGGGGCCATGAGAGGGGAGAGTGGGAAGACGCTGGGGGCCAAGGGTGGGGCAAGAGGCTTGGGGCCCCTTCCCCTGCCCTTTCCTGAACAGCTAGGCTGAGAGCTGAAGAAGGGAAGGGATTGGAGCCCAGGCTCTGCCTCGCTTTAAGTGAAAAAGAGGGAAGGGAGAAGTGGGGGAACCCAGGAGTCCCTGAGGGAACAGTTAGTGTGGGAAGAGGGGTTTTGGCTACTCTCTCAGCTCCTGGCTGAGTTCCATGTTGGGGAGGAGCCAAGTCTGCACCCAAAGATGATTCCTCCTTATTCTGAGTGAGATCTTACTTTTCACAGTGAAGCTATGGGAATAGGAAGTGGAAAGATTGGCTATGCAGTACCTGAAAGAGGTGGGAAACCAACATTTTATTGAGCATCTATTATGTTCCAGTTTCTGTGACAGTTTGTATCCATTATTACATCAAGAACGGTTGTCCCCATTTTACAAACAGGACAACCAAGGTTTGAAGAAGGAAAGTGAGTCTTCAAAGATCACATGGCTCATAAAAGACTGCTTGGTCTTCCTTTTCCCAAAGTGCTCTCTTCACCTTTCCCTGCTGTCATCCCAATTAGATCTGATGACTTATTCTTGCCTTTAATCTTGAACATGACTGGTTCTTCTGCCCCCTTGAAACATAACAGGAGTCCATATAGCCTGACAAGTAGAGCAGTCTCCCTCTGAGGATGAGAGACAGGCGGGGCCTCACGGAGGGCCCAGTCTCTTCCCAGTCTTCTCATTGTCTAAGCCATGGCAGGGCTTTTGTTAGCAGAAGCCTGTTCTAGAGCTTCCCTTTTCTTTCTGCCTGACTGAGGTGTGGGGTGGGAGCTGCAGGAAGGGAGAGATTGTAGGTTCACCACACGGGAAGTCTTGTGTGGAGAGGGGCTGGCTCTCATTGCCATACTGTAGGCTTCGGCCACCATAGCTCATGCAGTAGCTCATACACTGTGATGGAGAGGGACCTGGCCTTCATTGTCACATTGTTTTCCTACAGCACACTCACGCTCTGCTTGTACCAGTGCTGGGCTCCCCCAGCCTGGACAGAAAGCAATGGGCTTGTGGGAATTTGGAATAGGGGCTCTGTCTTTTTAGGGTAAGGGAAGAGGTTAGATAGGAACAGGTGCTGAGCCTGAGGTGTGATGTGGCAACTTAAAAATGGCCAAGTGTGAACAGAAACACATACTTTGTCACCTGCTTTACACCAGGAATGGAAATGGCAGATAAAAGTCTGGGAGAGTTTAGAGTCTGGCAGAAAGAGCTAGAACCTATGGTGAGGGTTAGGGGGATGTTGTCAAGATGGTCTTTCGGCTAGCTCAGTTTGCCTGGATAAGAGTGGTCCTGAGCTGAGGTGGAGGAGAAGGTTTTATGGAGAAACCTAAGCCTGCCACCCTAACCCCCACCCCCCTCACACTGTGTCTCACACCCTGAGGCTCACTCTGCCACTTCCCCACACAAGCCAGCCTTCACCCACAGTGTCCATATGGCTTTCTTCCCCCACACTCCTTCCCCACATCTCAGCTCTCCTGGTCCACACACCAACCTGAGGTTGGCTGGCTTCTTCTTCCTAAATAGCTCTTCCTACCTTGAGGCAGGGGCTGAGTGAGCACACTTTGAGGTGTCTTGGGGTCAGGACACTTGGGGTCTACTCAGGACAGCAGGCACTGAGGCTAGGGAGGCATTTTGTGTGCCTGCTCACAACAAGAGGGCTTGTGGGTCTGCACAGCCCACCTACTCCCCATTGCCCTTCTCCCTGTCTCTGAGGATACTCTGAGGTACCTGTTTTCCTTCTTAGCTCTTCCACTGCTCACCTGGTGTGTGGGGAGGGGCTGCCTCTGCCCCAGTCTGGGAAGCAGCAGTTCAAAGCCCTGTGGGTGGTGAAAATGAAACGGCATCCTGGCATCACACAGCCCTCGTTACCTCTGGGCCACAGGCTCTGTGGCCTGTTTCCCCTATGGCCCCAACCTGGGAGAGATGCCAAAGGGATTACTCATCCCGCAACATCCCCTGCTCTTTTAAGTCTGACCAGGGATGGGTCTAGGGGAAACCAGGGAATGGGATGCTGTGGCCTGCGCACTCGTGTGATTGTATGTGCACATGCGTATGTGCTAGATTGGGGGCAGGGACTTTGAGAGCTTGATGGGGGTAGGGGTGCCAGAGAGCAGAGCAGGTCTCTACAAAACCTGCCTAGCCAGGGTGGGTGGAGCTGGGTGGGGCAGGCAGGAGCCATTCCAGGTTTCAGAGGGGGACTAGAATGTATGTGCGTATGTATGTGTGTCAGTGTTTTGGTGTCTGGATTTGGAAGACACCCCTCTCACCCCCTGCATCATAACTGAGGGAAATTATGGAAGGTGGAAATGGGTGTGGCCCTGCTTCCTAGGTCCTTTCCAGTTAGCATCAAGCTCAGGTACCCTGGCAGGAGCCCATCTATGGGCCCTCCCCTGCTAGAAGAAAGATCCTGCCCCCACCCTGGGGCTGTGAGGACTGGTGAGCTCATGTCTGGCCCTCTTAGGAGAGTGCATGGTTAGCAGTGTGGGGGTGGGGCACCTGGTGCCAGCTCCTAGGATCCCGTCCTGTTACCTGCTCACTGGGCCTGTGGAGATGCAATGCTTTCCTTGGCCTCTTGAGCAGCACTGTCATCCAGGGTCACTGGGCCCCTTTTCAGGGTACAGCACTTAGCATTCCGTATCCTGGTTCTTTCTGTTGCAGGAATAATTCAGCATGGGCCTCTTGGGATGAGTGGCCTGTCCACGTCCAAGGCTCAATGTTAAATTTTTAGTGGTGGGTGACTAGGTACAGAAATTGCCCTTTCTGGAGATAGAGGCTCTTTGGCATTGGTTGCTCAGGCTTAGGCTTGCCTGGTCTCTGACCCTTTGTCCCTTTATCACTGGTGAGAAGGGATAGGGCAGGAGTTGGTAAATCTACCCTTTCCTTGGCTTCTGACAGTGCTGTTTGTTCCTAGAGGGAGACTTGTAGAAGAACATGGCCCCTTTCCAAGAGCACACTTCAAAGCCACTGGGCTTACAAGGTTTCCCCAACAGTAGCAGGATGCCAACATGGCCTGCTGTGGAAGTGACCACTGGCCAGCCATTTGCTTTCCTCTTCTGGGCCTCACGTTTTCATCTGTAAAACTTGGTTGGGATACCCCTCTGGGGTATCATTCAGCTTAGTGCTGGCACCTGCTGAGAAGTGAGTGGGTCAGTCTACTGTCTCCTGGAAGGGGAGAGAGAAAGGCAGAGTCAGAGTCCAGCACTTTCTCTACAGAAGGCATGTTAGGTGTTTGTACTTTCACTCAAACCAAAAACCATTGTGTGACAATCACCTGGTTGGGCACATCTTTGAATCTCAGAGACTCTTGTGGTGATGATGAAACACTAAGCCTTTGAGCCTTCGATCTGCCTCTTGCTACCTAACCTTGTGACCTAGCAGGTGCTCTGCCTCTAGGCAGATAGTGGACACTGGGCCGGAGGAGGCTGGACATCTGACTTGGCTCTTGCCTCTCCTTCCCCCCAAAGTGGGCACCCAGCATTTTTTGGTGTAACTTACATTGATATCCTTGAACACTGGGCCTGCGCAATTGGTGAAGATTAGGAGCCACCCATGTATGTGTTGTGCAAAAGGGGCCCAGACTGGATGCAGTAAACCCAGACGTTTGTGTAGTACTCAGAGGGCCACAACAGGCAAGGGCCTACAGGTGCCTCTTCAGGAGGTCTCTGAAGAGGTAATTGCCCAGTCCACTGTGTCCAGGTAGAACTACCCTTCCTTAGTTCCTAGCTACGAGAGGAAACAGCCAATCAGAGACTGACTCCAGCCAAAGCAAAACTTTTAGCTTCAAGTTCTCTTTCCCATCTTCTCCTTCTGGCTAAATTCTTTTCTAATGTCAAACCTAGGTGCCACTGCACTGCCGGCCTGGTACTTGTCTTCTGTAGAGGAACTATCAGCCTCCTATCCTATCTTTTTTTGTGTACCTTTTCTTTTCTGGCTGGGTCACCCTGACTTCTACAGTGCTTCTTCCCAGCCTCCTCCTCACCAGGTTCTGCCTCATGTCCCCACACCAGGCCTAAAGACCCAAACTGCACTGCAGGGCTAGAGCTCTGTGCTGACCACAGGTGCCTCTGCCTGGTCATTGTCTTCACCACAGGCTACATGTGGGGTACCCATGTGTGTATTCAGCATTTGTCCATTTGAGCTTGTCCTCTGAGTGGGGAATGGGAAGTTGACCATAGTCTGTATTTGCCCCCACCCAACCCCTACACACACCCACATACTCCAGGGCCTTGCTCCCTCTGCCTCTTGCCAGGTTTGCAGTGTATTTTTTTCCAGAGGCCTCCAATTGTTTCCTGAAGAAACTCAATCTGGAGCTCAGACAAAAGCTGGGGCTGCCAGAGGAGAAGCCCCATTCTTTACTCCTCTGTCCCTGTTCCCCCACCTCTATAACCTTTCTCGCTTTGGATTCTGGGTATGGGTTCCAGGACCCGGCTGCCATCACCTAGGCAACAGGGGGCTTTGGTTGCTATGGTGATCAATGTGGGAGAAGCTGGGCAGCCGGGACAAAAGCCCCCACATTCCCCCCAGTCCTCCCCGCCAATCCCCTTGGGATGATACTGAGACATTCCATTAATTTTATTTCTGAAAGGCCTTTGGAGGGGAGAAGGGTCTCCTTTTTGTGCTGGGCTTGCTCTTCTCTCCCCCTTTCCTTTCTGGCCTCCTTTTAACCCCAGAAAATCCATGACTGGTTTGAGCAGGGGACTGAGTGTGTGTGTTTGAGTCATGGGAAGTCGGGGAGAGGTGAAAAACAGTGGGGCAGATTCCCTCTTTACAACCTCCCACCCTCCCACCCTCAGCCCGGTGCTCTGCGCCGCGCCAAGTACGGCCTTCTCCAGTCACCGCTTTGACATTTCTACTTGTTGATCTCATCCAGTGATCCCCTCCCCCACCCTCTCCCTGGGAACGCTGCCCACCCGGGAGACCCTCCAAACATGATTCTTGAGACTGATTTAAGTAAGGGAGAAGTGCTCATCTCTTTGCTCACCTTTCAGCCCTTCCCAATGCCAGGATTAATTCCCTTGGGTACCTAAAGGGATAGTAGGCAAGGGCTTCAGAAGCTGGTGCTTTTTGTGTACCCCATGTGTTTGGTAGCTGAAGGAGGATCCTGTTTTATTGCATTTGGGCACCCTGACTTGTGTTTGTGGAGTGGGGAGGAAAGTTGGGGGCTCCAGGCTGAACAGCTCAGAACAAAGAGTTGGGAGGTGACTGGCACCCAGTATGGTTTGAAATTTTATATGTAGGGGAAACACTGGCTTCACTTTACATCTGGGAGTTTTTGAAGTTGACTTGTGTTTGTGGAGTGGGGAGGAAAGTTGGGGGCTCCAGGCTGAACAGCTCAGAACAAAGAGTTGGGAGGTGACTGGCACCCAGTATGGTTTGAAATTTTATATGTAGGGGAAACACTGGCTTCACTTTACATCTGGGAGTTTTTGAAGTAGTGGGTTCTGTTGGGATGTTGTGTGTGTGTGTGTGTGTGTGTGTGTGTGTGTGAGTTCTTTATTTAGTCGTACAAACAGCACGATTTATTTATACTACCTTCCCTAATTTCAGAGGAAGTGGCTAGGGACTGGAGTTTGAGAGCTTATTAATTGCTTAACTGATTAGTAGCTGTGCATTTTATGAAAGTGCTTCTTTCATGCCCGTGATCCTCACAGCAACCCCATGGAGGCGGTATCATCACTTCTTGTTTTACCAGGCCGTAAGCACAAAAGGGTCAGTCACCTGTCTATGATCACATAACTCATCAGTGGGAGAATTAGGTTTTAAAGCCAGATCTTTGAGTGCAAGGCCCAGCCAGGCTCTTGCTGTTGGCAGATGCAGCTATTCAGGGTGAGGATGAGGCGATAGAGAAAGAGGGCACTGGTGTCTGTCTGAACTCTAATCCATGGCACTCCTTTGCCTTTCTGCTTTACCACCCCCTCATTCTTTAATCCACTTGTGTCTGAGCATCCTGACACAGTTCAGTTTTTAAGAGGAGGACTAAAAAGAATAAGGGAGAACCACATCAAAAGTGTGCTGTGGAGACATCTAAACCATATGGAGGAATAGACCAGTAGAATGGGTTCTCAAGAGCGGGGTAGAGGAGCCTAGCTTGTAATTTGCAGACAGAGGGGTGGATGTGGGCCCTATTTGTGGCAAAGAGTTTTAGAGAGGTTCAGGGTTGGGCTGAAGGATTTATATCTGTCCCTTAAATATGTCCCTATAACATACTTGCTTTTGCTATCACATGGGCATGCTGATATCACTGGCTCATGGATTGCCTCCAGATGACTCTGTTATAAGGATAAATGAATGAATTTCACATAGATTTTATCTCCCTTCAGTGGCAGTTTCCCTTACAGACAAGTGTATTCATTTACTAGGTGGGTATCAGTTACTTGCCCTGTGCCCACAGAAGGCGGGTGTATGTATGTGTGTGTGTGTGTGTGTGTGTGTGTGTGTGTGTATGTGCTGTTCTAGTCTGCTTTCGATTGTTGTGACAAAACACTCTGACCAATACCAACTTGGGGAGGAAAGGGTTTATTTGGCTTACATCATCTGGGTCACAGTTCATCAGGGAGCCCAAGATAGGAACTCAGGACAGGAACCTGGAAGCAGGAGCTGGAACACAGGCCATGGAGGAATGTTGCTTACTGGCTTGCTCCCCTGGCCCATGCTCAGTCTGCTTTCTTATACAATATAGAACAACTTGCCCAGGGGTGACACCACCAACAGTGGACTGGGCCCTCCCACATCACTCAATAATCAAGAAAACGTCCCAGAGACATGGCCACAGGCCAGTCCAACAGAGGTATTTCCCCAGCTGAGGCTTTCTTAACCCAGGTGTGTCAAGTCGACAACTAACGCTATCCAGCCCAGATGCAAACAAATATGTGTCACGAGTCCTGCTTGTTCTTTAATTGTTAGTGGTTTAGAGTAGTTGGAGGAAAGGTATCTATACAAAGCAAGTGTATTTCAGTGTTAACATAACGGACTTGTCAGCAGCATCAGGCCTGGTTGTGTTGAGTCCTCCCTGGAAGTCCATTTGCCTTGTTTTGACTGCCTTGGGACTAAGGTCTCCTGGCCTCGTCTGGTCTTGCCTTCTTAGCCTCTTTTGCTTGCTCTTTTTTCCTCAAGACATGAACATTTCAGGGTTCTTGGGTCCCTTATATTGTCCTCTCCTCCGTTTAACACAGAGGCTCTGTCTGTCATTCATATCGACAACTCAGACACTCCTGAGTCCAGCTCCTTGGATGCCCAGCTGCCCAGAAAGAACCTGGGATTTGCATTCAAAGATCTGGCTTTAACACCCAATTCTCCCACCAATGAGTTGTGTGACCATAGGCAGGTAGGTGAGCGAGTAGGGAGTGGACTTCATAGTCCTCACCCAAATGCTCCTCCGTAAACTTATTCCTCCCCAAATGTGCTCCTCCCAGTTCTTTGCTTTCTTATTTCTCTCTTGCTCTGGCTGTTTTTTTTTTTTTTTTTTTTTTTTTTAAATTTAATGTACTATTATTTTATGTGTATGAGTGTATTGCCTGCATGTGTGTAAGTGCACCTGTGTCATGCAGTGCCCATGGAGGTCAGAAGAGGGTGTTGGATCCCCTGGAACTGGAGTTACAGACGGCGGTTAGCCACCATGTGGGCGCTAGGAACCGAACTTGGGTCCTCTGGAAGAGGAACCAGTGCTCTTCACAACTGAACCATCTCTCTAGACCCATGTCTCTTTTTTTATTTAAATTTTTATTGCATTTTCTTTATTTATTTTGTGTGCTTGGCTAGGTGTACTTGATGCTCTCCATCCCCTCAACCAGCCCTTCATCGGGTCTAATTGGCTCTGGGCATCCATTTCTCACCCTTCCGTTGGTCCTGTGAGCCTCATCTTTACTGCTGTAGGGCCTCCTCACTGATCTCTCGATTTCTGCATTCCCTTTTTCCACATCCATATCTGCACAGCTAAAATAAGCTTTCTGATGCCTTCGAGTAAAACCTGAACTCTTCAGCTGGCCTTGTCCTCAGCTGTGGCATGACTCTTTTGTTCTTCAAACACGCAGAGCCCTTTCTTGACACCATCTCCCCAGTGTGGTGTCATTCCTCTCTGCTGTGGGCCGTTGCTTCCTTCCTTGGGCCTCCGCTTGTGTTATTTTCTCAGACTTTTCACTCAAACTATCTCCATGGGACTGGGGATATAGCTAGCTCAGTGGTAGGGCAATTGCTTAACACACGTGTTCCTAGGTTCAACCCTCAATACAGAAAAACCAATAAACGACTTTTCCAACCCCGAAGAGCCCTGTGTAGTTGTCCTTGTAGTTCCTTGTTCTTTTTCTTCCACTAGGCTAACGCAGTTGCTTGCATTTGCTTGCTTATTTGTGCGTCTCCCCCCAGACCATATACTTAGGTTCCGTTACACCACAATACCCAGGTATAGCAAAGTATATGGTTTAAAGAAGGTGTGTTAGAGAGGTTTGCTTGCTCAGTTCATGGTGATGACTGTTAGTAGAGACTGACTGGGTCAGTGGAGAAGATGACATTGGGTGCTGGAGTAGTTGGGGCCCCTGTGACTGGAGGTACTGGGCTCTGAACGATGATGGTTGGCACTTGGGAAAGAGGGGAGGAGATACCATCCTCTGTTAGACCTGCAGTGTGGATGAAAGAGGCTGCCTGCCTATCAGGAAAGCACTGCCTTGATCCTCCCCAATGGGGTGTCCTGGTGGGATCATTCTGGGTGGCCTTCCTGCCCTGGGAGCCATCTTCCCGAGCTCTGAGTCCTGGGCTCATTGTGGGTGGGAGGGTCTTTCTAGCTGGCTGGGCAGGAGGAGCTGAGCCATTGGATAGAGCAGGAACCAGAATGAGGTATTTTCAGGCAGTGGCTGGGCTCACTTGTTTCCTGTGGCGTTTGGGGATGGTTTTTCTTTCCTGACCCATGGGAAGCCCAAGCTCCCCCCTAACTAGCTGCTTCCTCTCCTCAGGGAGCGTCGCTGGAATTTCTCTGAGATAAGCCTACTCGTCCAGCAAAATAGAGTCCCTCAGGGTGACAGTTGACTTCCTAAAGGTGCCTCTTGGCCTGAAGAAGCCTGTGCTGAAGGAGGTGGCTGTGGGGCCCCCCAAGAGGCCCCAGCTCGCGGCCCTGGAGCGCTACAAGGCACGGCGTTCAGACGCCATGGATACCGAGTCCCAGTACTCGGGCTATTCCTACAAGTCGGGCCACTCCCGTAGCTCCCGAAAGCACAGGTGGGCAGGGGACAGGTGGCAGAGGGGAAATTGGGCTGGTAGAGAGGTTGGTGTATGCTGGGGTAGTGTGGTGGAGGGATGCTGAAAAGACTTTGACCTTTAGTTCTTGTTTCTCTGGCTTTCTGCTACAGGGAACGCCGGGACCGACACCGCTCTAAGAGCAGAGATGGGAGCCGTGGAGATAAGTCGGTGACAATCCAGGCCCCAGGAGAGCCCCTGCTGGACAATGAGTCCACGCGGGGGGATGAGCGGGTGAGCATCAGGGATAAAGTG
Organism: Nannospalax galili; assembly: GCF_000622305.1. Classification (NCBI taxonomy): domain Eukaryota; kingdom Metazoa; phylum Chordata; class Mammalia; order Rodentia; family Spalacidae; genus Nannospalax; species Nannospalax galili. Next base: position 478,582 of record NW_008344599.1, on the reverse strand, counting down.
GTCCAGATCAGACATTTTGGGATCATTTGGAGAGGCTGAAGGCTCTATCAGGCAAGGGAAGGGCTGGGAAATCTGGTCTCTTAGAACAGGTACAGGATCTGGGAATATATATATATAAATGTGTGTGTGTGTCTTTTTGAGACAGGGTCTCCCTGTAGCCCCAGCTGGCCTGGAACTCCCTATGTAGACCAGGCTGACCTTGAACTCCAGCCACTGCAGAAACAGCTTGAGAGATCCACCTGCCTCTGCCTCCGGAGTGCTGGGATTAAAGACGTGTGCCACCACACCCGGCATATTTTGGCTTTTTTGTTTGTTTCTTGCATAGGGGTCTCCTTATGTAAACCCAGGATAGCCCTTGCATTCATAAGACCAGCCTAGGCTATTCTTAAAACTTGAGCTCTTTGGGGCTGGAGAGATGGCTCAGTGATTAAGAACACTTCTTGCAGAAGACCTGGGTTCGAATCCTAGCACCCATGGCAGCTAACAACTGTCTGTAACTCCAGTTCCAGGGGGATCCGACAGTCTCTTCTGTCCTCAGGCATTGCAGGACATGGGTGAAATACACGCACACACATAAAATAAAATAAAAATAATAATTAACCCGCCCCCCCCCAAACTTGAGATCTTTGTGTCTCTGCCTCCAAGTGTTGGGATTACAGGTGTTACAGTGCCACACCTGACAGGGGGGATACCTTGTTTTTATGTGTCCCTCTGTTTAGGGTCCCAAGGTGGGACCTTGTTGCAGTGGAATTCAGGGAATTATGGTGGAGACCCTTTGGAGGCCGGCAGTGAATGCTTTCTTATCTCAAGAGGCAGAGATGGTCAGGCTGAGTAGTGGGAACTGTCTGTGCTTCCTCTGCCTCTAAGCCAGCAGTCGGACTGGAGCAGTCTGGAGTAGGAGGGCCACAGTGGTGGTGGTGGGGTCTGTGGGTGTGGGCAACCAGGTTTCCAGCTGAGTCTTAGGTGTGTGCACTTGAGTGCCCTCTGCTGTTAGCTTCTGGAACTAGATCACCTAGGTCCTAGGGGAAAGCTGTGGGTGGATGGAGAGCTAGGGAAAAAAGTGAGGTTGGCAGATAAAAGGGGCACCCTGGAAAAGATTCTCCAGGACAAGGTGAGCAGGTGGCTTCTGGTAGAGTAGAACACAGCCTTGGAATCCAGGAGGGACAAGATTTGAGGTGACCCTGAGATTGCCCATGTCTCATTCTTCCTGTTCTTTCTTCTTGGGAGTATCTTAAGGAAAGGGGACCCTTAGTGCTTCATTCCTCAGAAAGCAATCTGTGTATGACACTGGGAGTTCCTGAGTGTCAGGAGCAGAACCCTACCCAAGACATTCTCCCTTTTTTCCCTGACACTTCTCCGTGGGACCTGGCCTCCTGGGTGTTTGAAGTGATCTGGAGACATGGTTAGCTCACCTGTTGTTGGGCTGGGGTTCCCAAGGCATTGATCCTTGAAAGGATAGTATATCTGGGGGTGGGTCATAGGATGAGGGGGTTGCCCCAGCCCTGGAGTGGCCAGTGGCCAGTGCACCTATTTCTATATTCAGATAGATTCTTCTACTGTCTTTGGGAGAGGGGATTCCTCAGCTCCTTAGTCATTGGCCCTGCCAGGCTGCTTCCTACTCTACCCCTGTGTGTCTCAGTCCTGTAGCCTGAATCCTCCAGGTGTCGAATCTGTATGTCCCGGATGTTCTGGGAGTGATTCGTAGGCACTGAAAGTCCCAGTGGTCTTGGAGCTTCTCTGTAGGGTAGCCTCCAGCCACGGCAGAAATAGCTTGAGCAGATCACACTCTGAAGGGCATCTGGGGACCTCAGCCAGCCAGCCCCCTGTGCTATGGCCATTTAGATGCACCCCACCCCCAGTAGATCTGGCTTTACAGAGACTCACAGTGACTCTGAGTCTGCACTTTTCCCCTATCATTTATCCACCCCTCCCATCCCTGTGTCTGCTCTTCTCCCTCATGCTTGGAGGACCGATGATTTTTAGACCATGTCTGTCTCAATAAAACAAAACAAAATTTTCTGATTTAGAATGAGGATGTCAAACTAGACCAATATTAATTATTGAACCACACCTCAAGTGATGCCAGACAGTAATAATGTCTTCTTTTTTTTAAGATAGGGTCTTATGTAGCCCAGATTGGCCTTGAACTTACTAATGTAACTGAGGATGACCTGAACTTCTGATCTTCCTGCCTCTACTTCCCAAATGTTTGGATTATAGGCACACACCACTACACCTGGCATTTTGTTTGTTTTTTGAGACAGGGCAGGGTCTTGAACTGTAGCCCAGGCTAATCTTGAACTCACAGTGACCCTCCTGCTTCAGCTTTCCTTTGCTGAGATCACAGGCATATACCACCTCACCTGGCTAGGGTAGATGCCTATTCCTTAGCCTGGCATTGCAGCATGGCCCACACAAGTGGCTCTTGCCCTTTCCTTCCTGGCCACTCTGCTTTTTGCCCCTGTACTTGGATCCCCAGATCTCTCCAACCTCAGGGTGCCTTGTTCCATTAATCTCTGCCCCAGTGTCTCTCTCTGGCTTCTGTTGAAATCACAGAATGCTGCAAAGACTTAGAGGAACTTAGGATAGTATCTCTAGAACTTGAATGTTTGAAGGATTCACGTAGATCTAGTTTAATACCCATGGGATGGGCCGGCAGTTCTGCATTTCTAACGTGCTCCCGGGTGATTTCCATACTGCTGGTCCACAGAGCACATTTTGGAGTTGCAGTCCTTAGAGATCATTTAGTTCAGCGAGTCCCCATCTTGGCTGAACATTAGAATCATCTTGGGAGCTCTTTTTTAAAAAAAAGGTTGACAAGCAGATCTCACTCTGCATAATTGGTATATTTTCCAAGCTCCCTAGGGTGATTCTAATGTGTGCAGCTGGGACTAGGAACCACTCATTCAGTTGAGCTTTTGCATGTCACCCGTTGCCAGGGGTCAGCTCATGTCCCATCACTCTCTGGAAGCTGGCCGTTTTGCCTGACAGGCCTGCCCCTTAGGTTGTTGTCACTGACTGAGTAACTCCCTTGGCAATTGTCTTATGTTCTCTTTTCTAAGGGTTATTGCTGTGGGGGGGGTGTTTTCCTCTTTGATTATGGGCAGCTCCCCAAGGGCCCAGGTTTTAGATGTCAGTATCTTGAGGCAAGACAGGTACAGGTACACAGTGGAGCTCAGTAAATTCTTCGATGATTGCATGTTTGTTGATTCCGCCCCTTTCTTCCATGTCCTTTCCCATTTGCTCCTCTGTTTTCTCTGCTCTCCTTTATCCTTTCCTCTTCATCTCCTTCTTGACTGTAGGATGACAACTGGGGTGAAACAACAACCGTCGTCACAGGCACTTCTGAGCACAGCATCTCTCATGATGACCTCACACGCATCGCCAAGGACATGGAGGACAGTGTGCCACTGGACTGCTCTCGTCACCTGGGCGTGGCAGCAGGGGCCACCCTGGCCCTGCTGTCTTTTCTCACACCGCTGGCCTTCCTGCTGCTGCCCCCACTGCTGTGGCGGGAGGAGCTGGAGCCTTGTGGGACGGCCTGCGAGGGCCTCTTCATCTCTGTGGCCTTCAAGCTGCTCATTCTGCTATTGGGCAGCTGGGCTCTGTTCTTCCGCCGGCCCAAGGCCTCGCTGCCCCGTGTCTTTGTTCTCCGTGCCCTGCTCATGGTGCTGGTCTTTTTGCTCGTGGTCTCCTACTGGCTTTTTTATGGCGTGCGAATCCTGGATGCCCGGGAGCGCAGCTACCAGGGTGTGGTGCAGTTTGCCGTGTCACTGGTAGATGCCCTGCTCTTCGTGCATTACCTGGCTGTGGTCCTCCTGGAGCTGCGTCAGCTCCAGCCCCAGTTCACACTCAAGGTCGTGCGCTCCACTGATGGGGCCAGCCGCTTCTACAACGTTGGCCATCTCAGGTACGGGTGCTGGGAGAAGAAGGTGGGGCTTGTGTAGGAGAAGAATTGGACAGGGAATGTGTTTGGGGGGTGGTGATGGTGAGGACTAGAGGTGATGGCTGGGCGGGGATGGGTGGGAAGGAGTTTGAGTTGAGTACTTTGCTGTTCATAGTAAGAGTGTGGCCTAATGTCAGGTTTTGAGCAAGATGCCAGTGGGTGTTTTGAGCTGATAGGCAGTGAAAAACCAGGAATCTCAGAGAAGGATGAACCAAAGCAGGGAGGGATATAGGGCATGCACAGGGGATTTTCTAGCCTTTTCTTAGAGGTACAGCTTCTTGTGTAGTTAGTGAGTGTCAGTGAAATGAGCTGGCCAGAGGAGGCAGCTGGCCTGCTTGGAGGCAGGATGTTCCTCCTCCTTTCCCTAGGCTGTGAGTATCAGTGGTACCTCCCAGGTCTTGTCAAGAACTTTGGGAGAGAGGCTAGAGAGATGGCTCGGTGGTTAAGAGCACTGGCTGCTTTTGCAGGGGACCCAGGTTTGGTTCCCAGCACCCACATGGTGGATCACAACTTTCTGTAGCTCCATTTCCAGGGGAGCAACGTCCTCTTCTGGCCTCCGTGGGCATTGCTGCATGGGTGCACTTAAATATATGCAGGTGAACACATGCATACATATACAATAAAAATAAATAAATAATAATAATAAAAAGAACCTTGGGAGATGTTGTAGTGGGATGAAGAGACCCCTTGACTGGGGCCCTTTTCCCCCTGGCTTCAGAATAGCAAGGAAGGACTAGTAGACCCAGCCCTGGGAAAGGTTGGGAGCCTGGTAAGTAGACCTCAGGTTTAAGATAGGCTTCCTGGAAGCAGCTTGTCCCTGTCGTGTGTCCTCTCCAGTCCTGCTGACCTGCCCTGATGTGTCCCTTCCCCTGCGCCCCTTGTCTGTCCCTTTTCCCTTCCCCTCCTGCCGTCTCCCCAACAGCATCCAGCGAGTGGCAGTGTGGATCCTGGAGAAGTATTACCATGACTTCCCTGTCTACAACCCCGCCCTCCTCAACCTGCCCAAGTCCGTCCTGGCCAAGAAAGTGTCTGGCTTCAAGGTGTATTCTCTCGGAGAGGGTGAGCGGCCCTGCTCCTCCACCCCTCCCGGCCTCTTCCCAAGCAGGATTCCAAGCTATTTCCTGACTTTCATCCTTCTTCCTTGCTTTTTCCTTTCTCTGGCCTGTGTCCTAGCCCCTTTGTTCTGTCATTTCCCTTGACTTCAGGTGGCTGGTCTTAGCTGCTGATCTTACCTGCTGGCCCTTTATGCTACGGTGTATCCCCTGGTTTAGCTCCTCTGTGTCTGCTCACAACCCTGGTCTCTGCCCTGTGGCCCTGAGCTGCAGAACCTCCCAAATCAGGAGGCATGTATGCAGGACTTCCACCACCCTTCCAATGCCTTCCTGGTTGCTTTCCTGCAGTCTCTCCCAGAGGTGGCCAGGAGGGCTGGGACTGGGAGGTATTGCTGGGCGGTGGGAACGCATCCTTTGAATGTGTCAGGCTCTGTTCCCAGAGCTCCTAGAGAGGGAAGAGAGGCCACACTCTGATGTGACCATCCCTTCTGTTCTGATCCTATGCAGAAAACAGCACCAATAACTCCACAGGCCAGTCTCGGGCTGTGATTGCAGCAGCGGCCAGGCGGCGGGACAATAGCCACAACGAATACTACTATGAGGAGGCTGAGCACGAACGCAGAGTGCGGAAGCGCAGGGCTAGGTGGGTTCAGGGTGTGTAAGCACAGAGCCAGGTGAATTCCTGAGGGAGGGGAAGGGTCAGTATGGTGAGGGGTGGTGTGCTTGTGGGATGAGTTGGGGAAAGGAGGCCCAAGAGGTTCCCATCCCTGCTGAAAACAGAGCAGTGATGATTTAGGGTGTGTGCATTCATTTTTGCTTCCATAACTGATTACCACAGACTTAGCAGTTGTAAAACAATACATTTATTATCTCTCCATTCCATGGTTCAGGTTCAGGCTTGCTGGGCCATCTGCTTGGGCCTCCAAGGCTAAAGTCAGTGCAACTCTCACCTAAACCTGAGCTTTTCTTCAAAGTTCCCTCTCTGGCTTCTGACAGAATCACTTCCTGTCATGCAACCCCATAGACAGGTTCCAGCACAAGAGGTGGCTTTTTCTAACAAGAGCCATCTCTCTCTGAATTTTGCCATCTATCAGAGACGATTCTGTTTTTCAGGTCCAACAAGATAATTATTTGTTATTGTTATTTTTATTATTTTTGTGTGTGCATGTTCATGTGTGTGCATGCATGTGGCAGCCAGAGGATGGCCTCAGCTGCTGTTCCTCAGGTGTCGTCCACCTTGTTTTAAAAAATATTTTGTTTACTTTTATTTTATGTGTGTGAGTGTATTGCCTACATGTATGTATATAAGTGGTACCCGTGTTGTGTGGTACCCACGGAGGTCAGAAGAGGGCATTGGATTCCCCTGGAACTGGAGTTACATAGGGGTGTTAGCCACAGTGTGGATGCTGGGAACCAAACCTGGGTCCTCTGCAAGAGCAGTCAGTGCTCTTAACCACTGAGCTATCTCTTTAGCCCTCCACTTTTGAGTTTGTCTCTCATTGGTCTACAGCTCACCAAGTAGGCTAGGCTGGTGAGCAAGCTCCAAGGATCTGCCTGTCTCCACCTCCTGAGTGTTGCAATTACCAGCACAGGCCACATTGGTGACTTTTTTTTTTTTTTTTTTTTTTTAAATGTGAGTTCTACGGGATCAAACTCAGGTCCTCATGTATAAGGGAAGTACTTTACTGCCTAAGCTGTCACCCCAGCCCAGTTTTGTTATTATAAGGTCAAGTAATGTGGCAGTTGAATTACATTTGTAATATGTACCAAAGCTATTAAATAACAAGGGATTGGAGTCTGGTAGAGGTGGGGGCATCTCTGAATTCTGCCCACTACAGTATGGTAAGGACTCATACAGGTGTATTAGCCTTGTCTGTAACAGCAGGGATCGAGGCTAGACTAGACTAGACTAGACTTCCATCCAATGGATTCTACACACTTGCTCAGCAGGTGTTTTTTTCTGATAGGGTCTCACTATGTAGTCCAGCCAGGCCTCAAACTCATGATGATTTCCTGCCTCAGCCTTCCAAGTGCTAGAATTATAGGCATGTGCCACCACACCTGCTTTTTCTATTTTGGTAAATTCTCAAATGCTGTCCTCACTCTTCCTTTATCTTAAGAACTTAGGTCATGTGTGAAGAGTCATTTTTAATGCCTGCTGTGGCCAGGTTCTACCTGGGTCTGTAGGATTTCACCAGAGAGAAGGAGGGTCTGGGACTAGGCTACCTGCCCTGCTCTCCACCCCTCTTCCACACCATCTCCAAGCTTCAAGGGAGGAAGACAGCCCCATCTTGGTATCCCCTGGAGAACAAAGGTTGCCAGCCCCAATTCTGTGACATTGCAGCATGGGTGGCCACTGTGACTCTTGATACACAGGGGCCTCTTTCCTTCCCACATTGCTGTGCTTGTAGATGATAGGAAACTTTTTCCTTTGGTTCCCCTGAGATGAAAAGATCTTTTCAAAAACAACTTTTCTAAAAAAATTTTAGTGAAGCAGAATGAGCAGAAATTGTAGACCTAGATCATACATACTTAGTCCAGAGACCTATCTCAAATAAGCTCATTGAAGGGTCCCCGTCCTGGGATGTCTGGATACTGGCTATAGGCCTTATATCCTTTCTTGTCCTGTCACCTCAGACCAATTCTGCTCTTAGGCCAGGTGGGCTTTATTTTAGTTTTAAGACTTTGAGTGCAAAACATTCCTTACACTCCTTAGTTCTTAACACATCTACATCATAGTTTCTTTCTAGTCCTTTCTGGATCTTTACTTTCACCCCACCCACATTTTAAGCACCTTCTTCAATGTGTTTGATTTCCTTAAAATGTGTTTATGTCTTTGTACAAATTAAGTGTTGATTTGTGTGGCTATGTGCTGTTAGTGTAAATTGACTTTTTCTGCTTCCTGCTTAACACTGTGCTTTGAGAGCCATCCATGTGGTCTTTATGTCCAGCTTGTTGCATAGCAACAAGGCAAGTTACACAGTAGTTCATTCTCCTAACATCCTATCCAGTGTTGGATTATAGTCATCATTTTGATGGGGAAGTATCTTAATGTTTTAACTCCTATCCCAACTTGGCTAGTGACTTTTAGGCCTTGTGTGAATTGTTTATCTCCTTGGCTCCTTTTTATTTTATTTACTTAGATTTTTGAGACAGGATCTCACTGTATAGACCAGGCTGGCCTCAAACATGTTGATTCTGCCTCTGACTCCTGAATGTTTGGATCACAGGCATATGCCTGGTTCTTTTTACTAATTTTTATAAAGATTCTTGCATTTTTCTTCTTGATTTATAGCAGATTCTTTGTGTATTCTGGTATTAATCCTTTGTTGATTTTAGATGCTGCATCTATCCCCCTTACCCTGTCAAATGTCAGCATAGCCTGTGCTATTATGGCTGATATAAAAATGCTATTTTCACGCTGTCATGTTTATTTATTTTGACATGCTATAGTGTGGTATGGAGTCTTTCCCTAGGGTCTGATAGGATGTTTGGTCTTTCTTATAGCATAGTTCCTAACAGTCTTTCCGGATACTAGACTTATTCACTCTTAAGTCCCTGGTCTGGGTCCACTGAGTTCTATAGCAGTTTTTTGTTGTCTGTGAGGGAAAGTACCCCCTTCTACCCCTTAACCCCTACTCCCCTAGAAGCCCAGTCCTTGGCTCCAAGTGGGCTTCTGTTATTTCCGGGAGAGCACAAAGGCTTGACTTCGCTCTGGCTGCAGTAGTCAGAGCCAATGAGTGGGGCTTGGAGATGAAAGGTGGGCATCTGGTCCAGACTCCTCCTGTCCCCTAGGCTCGTGGTGGCCGTGGAGGAGGCCTTCACTCATATCAAGCGGCTGCAGGAGGAGGAACAGAAGAACCCCAGGGAGGTGATGGACCCCCGGGAGGCAGCCCAAGCCATCTTTGCATCCATGGCCCGTGCCATGCAGAAGTACCTTCGGACCACCAAGCAGCAGCCTTACCACACCATGGAGAGCATCCTGCAGCACCTGGAATTCTGTATCACCCATGACATGACGCCCAAGGTAGGCCTGCTGCTTCCAGATCCTTTCTCCCTCCCCAGCTTGTAGTCCCTCTTCTCCATGGCTTCTTTCTCTTGTTTTCTCCTCACTCTGTCTTTTTCTCTCATCTTCACTTCCTTCTTTTCTCATCTACTCTGTCTCCCTGTCTGCCCCGTCTGTGAGGAATGAAGTTCATAGGTGGGTGAGACAAAAGAAGGCTTCTGGACTATTTGGGGGAATGACTGAAGCCTATT
>NW_008344599.1:445792-469285 GCF_000622305.1 Nannospalax galili | reverse complement strand
ACACACACACACACACACACACACACACACACACACACACACATAAATACTGACTGAAAACAACTTGGGGAGGAAAGGGCTTATTTAGCTTACAGCTCAGTCCATCATCAAGGGAAGCCAAGGCAGGAACTCAGGGCAGGAACCTGGAGCACAGACTGCTTACTGACTTACTCCTCTGGCCTATACACAACCTGCTTTCTTATACAACCCAGGACCACTGCCCAGGGGTGGCACCACCCACGGTGGTCTGGGTCCTTCTACTTCACTCAGCTATCAAAAAAATGTCCCCCAGACATGGCCACAGGACAGTCTAATGGAGGTAATTCCTCAATGGAGGTTCCCACTACCCAGGTGTACCAAGTTGACAACTGAAGCTGTCTAGCACATAATGCCTCTATAATTTCCACATTCAGAGTTCTCACTTTTAACTTCCTGACCCCCTTCACCTCCTCCAGGTGAATTTTGCCTGTGCTCACTTTTAGCCATTTTAGCCTTAACTCAGTTGCCAACTTCCTAGAACGGCTTTTTCTGAGTCATCTATGGTGAGTAGGTGACTAAAGATGTGCTTTGGGGCTGGGGATATAGCTCAAGGCTAGATCATTTGCCACGCATGCTGAATTCCTGGGGTCACTTATCAGTAACACACACACAGACACAGACAGATACAGACACAGACACACACACACACACACACACACACACACATTGCGCTTTAGTCTTATCTCCTTTCCTTGTTTCCCTCCTAGTGCAGACCTACATGGCTCCAATTACATAAGCTGTATAGAAAGGAGGGAAGGAAGAATGAAGAGCAGGTCACCCAGGACACAAGAGTGGAGGATGGGTGTCAGGGTAGCTGAGTGCCAATTCTGACTCAAGCCATATCACTTCTTTGGGTGCCATCTTCCTCTTCTAGCAAGGGTCTGAGCAGACTGTCTTCTCTCATATTTAGAGACCCTTGTTCATAGGTATAGAGTGAGTTTAGAACCATGTTGACTGTCTTTGAAAGCTGTGTCCTTGGGGACAAAGGAGAGTTGGTTGGGTGGGTGAGAAAGATTCCTAGACAGTGCCTTCTTCCCCCTCAGGCTTTCCTGGAGCGGTATTTGGCAGCTGGACCTACCATTCAGTACCACAAGGAACGTTGGCTGGCCAAACAGTGGACATTGGTGAGCGAAGAGCCGGTGACCAATGGGCTTAAGGATGGCATTGTTTTTCTCCTAAAACGCCAGGACTTCAGCCTGGTGGTAAGCACCAAGAAGGTGCCATTCTTCAAACTCTCCGAGGAATTTGTGGATCCCAAGTCGCACAAGTTTGTCATGAGGCTGCAGTCGGAGACCTCCGTGTGACTGTGCAGCAGCAGGAGACTGGGGGTTGTTGGGGCTCCTGCAGAGTGGGAGGGGCTTGGTTTTCTGGCCTGGTCACATTTCTGCAGCCCTTTGTCCTCTTGCTCTTTTTTTTTTTTTTTTTTTTTTTTTACTTGAATTAACTTATCCCTCAACCAGTCCCCATCCCTCTTCTTCAGTTTACCCCACTGAACCTGGAGAGAACATCCTGCTGTTAACAGTACCTGGGAGTCCCTCTGCCCTCTACTTTGTATTACTTCAGGCCCTGCAGGAAACAGTGCCTCTCTCCCTATTCTTTCCCTAGACTTTTCCTGGATGGCAGTTCCTTCTGAAGAAGCACAGGGCCCTCCTGATTGTACCTTACCCCTCAAGTCCCCATTCACAAACCTGAATTCTTAACAGCAGTTCTCTCCAGAGGCCCCTGATAGGGTTCTCTAAGGGGCACAGATCTGACCCCAGAAAGCCACGGTGCCAAACTCCTCCAAGGACAGCAGCTGCCCTCCTGCCAATCGCCTTTTCCTACCTGTAAACCCTGAGTCCCAGAGCAAGAATGCTCCTGCCACATAGCCCCAGAGTTAGGAATCTTCATGCAGTGCTAGTTCCAGCTGTTGGAACCACCCTTCCCAATCCATACAGATATAGAGCAAGGGAAAGTCCTATCCTTTACCCCGGAGTTTCCACTGCTGCTTCTGAGTTGTATGGTCACGTGTGATCATAGGCAAAGTGAGGTGGAAACCCTCCAATCACTTTACCAGGGTTGTGGTAGGGAGGTCTGATGTGTCTTTCTTGGACAACTCCCGAGGAAAAGGGCAGGATAGACCCTTGAGGCCGTAGAGGCCTTTGCCACTGACCCCCTATCTCTCTGAACCCACTGATCTTTATTCCTCTGAGCCCTTCATGCCCACTCTTCCCTGTGAAGGATGGCAGGTAGACTCCTCTGTGGACTTAATAGTGTGTGGCCCTAACCAATGCTGTGGTCATTAGACATTTTACTTTTCTGCCCCAGCCACCCCAGTCCTGCTGACTTCCAGCTCCAGAGACCCGTGGCCTCATCTCTTCGTGGGGGAGGGCCAGCAGCTCCTCCTCATCCCCTGCCTTAAGTCCAGTTCTTTGCCTCAGGGGTCTCTTTTCCTTGTCCTTCCAGGGTCCCATCTCTTCTTTTCCTCCTGATTCTCTGGGCTTTGTGTTGGGATGAGGGACCAGGATGACTGCCTTTGGGGATGTTCAGCTCCTCACCCTATTCTAACTTCATAGGCTTTGCGTGAATCTGAATTCTCAGTAATTTAGAGCCCATTTTGAACAAAATTCACTGGCCCTCTCCTCTAATAGATATTTTTTAGAGCAAATTTGAGCCTTAAATCACATACCTTTAAATAATTTTTTACCACAGGGAAGAGAAGTAGGAAATACCCAAATATATTCTGCCAGGATCCATGCGGAGGCTGAGATGGAGCATCCCTGTGGGCCAGTTCTCTAACTCCCAGAGTCCCTACATAGGGCCTTCACTTCCCTGAAAATTTGCTTGTACTTACTGTGCAAAGCTCACCCGGAGATGAGATACCCACTGATCTCACTGTGAGGCTGTGGGATCTGAAGTGGGAGCCTGGATTTCTACTGTTTATTCTGAAAAAGCACCTCTGTCCCCCACCACTTACTCTTCCATCAGTGTTTACCTTGTCCCACAGGAGTGGGTTTCAGGGCTGACTTAGGCAGGGCCACCTTAGGGTTAGCCTAGGGCTGGGGTGGAGGTTCTTGGTTAGGCTTCCATTAAACACATCGTGCCCTGGAGTCATGGGAAGTTGTTTTTTTTTAAAAAAGAAAAAAAAAAAATCAGGTTTCAGAGGAATCCCTTTTGGGTCACATAAATACCTCACTATCCTGGAAAGCAGGGCCTGGATGGTGACTGGGGTCATTACATTTGTGGGCAAGAATGGGATGTGATGTGGTTTGAGGAGTGGATGGGGGTGGGCAGAAGGAAAGTATTTGGAATCTTACTTAGTTGCTGCCCTAGGTTAGGGGTGCAGGAGTGTTTATTTTAAGAACCTGCCATGTTTTTTAATCACTGTGATATTTTCATTCATTTTTCCTAAAAGAACAACAAAATCCCCCCCCCCCCAACTCTGTCTAAGCACTAAGGGCTGTGACTAAGAATGGTAGCGTTTGGTCCTTTGTGTCAAAACTGTGGTATCTTTGTCTGCTTTGGTTATTATTATTATTTTTTTAATGTCAGGATGAATTGTCAAGTGAATGGCTCTGTGTCTGTGTGTCTGTGTGTCTGTGTGTGTCTGTGTCTGTGTCTTTTGCTTCTCCAGTACGGGAAGTTGTCTTCATGCTGTGAACTGCTATGGGTGGGCAGCTGACTCAGTCTCTCTGAGCAGTTTTCCCCACCGATCTGTCACTCACTTGGTTTCTCATTCTTCCACTGAGGGGATGTGCCTACTGAGTACACACCCAGCCCAACCCCATCACCACAGGGGATGCTGTGCTGGGCTTTTCCAGCTAACTTGTCTCTGTGTGACATCCTCCCACTGCGCCAGTCTGCCTTCCTTCTCATGATGTTGGATGCTTACCTCTCCCCTCCACACCAGGACACAGTGCCTCAGCCCTTCGCCTACCTCGCCACCCTGTCACTGTCCCCATTGATCCTTTCTGCTAGTGTTTCTGCTGTCTCTGTGTATTCCTATTTTTGTCCCTCTAGCCTCTCACTTTTTCTTCCCACTGTCCTCCATCTGAGCCTTACATTTTCATTTCCAAACCCACCTTAGCATTCCCACCACAAACCCTGCACGAGAATGGCAAGGAGACAGGATTCCGGGGAGGTTTTCACCCGATGTCTGTTTCCCGGGGTTTGTGCTCCTCCTGTCTGTTGGGCTTATTTCACCTTGCCCCTTCCTGATGTCTATCAGTCTGTCTTCTCTTTCCTCTGCTCTCCCTGTGGGGCAGCATCCACTGATGGATTCCGTTCTGGTGTGTGATTGTTGTGATTTGTTTTGGGCGCAAAAGGAAGGGGGCGCTTTGAGTCTCTTTCAAGTGAGATTGTAAATGTAGAATTTTCCGTTGTTGGATCTAGATTATTTTTCCTTTTTCTTTTTCTTCCCCCTTTCCTTTTTCTTTTTGTTATTTTTGGTTACAGAGCTGAGACCCTGTGCATGCATGTAGAAAATTGTAAAATGTAAATTTTTTTTAATATATAAAAAGTTTGTTTTTACAGTTTGCAGTGGATTAAACATTATGGCAATTTTAGGATTTTTTTTCATAAACATAGGAACTAAAACTGTACAAAATTTTTTTTATATGTAAAATAAAGACATTTGACTTTTGTGGGGGCATTCTGTTGCTTTTTTTTTTTTTCAAAGTGGGAGCTAAAGAGGGTCAGGGAAGAGTGAAGTTGTGACTGGGCAGTAGGGGGCAGTGTGAGCCCGATGGTGCTCCACAGGCCCCAGGCTGCATGGTGAATGAAGGGAAATGAAAGAAATTGCTTGTTGTTGACCTTGTTTCTGAGGATAGAACCGTGATGGTTCCTCTGCTCCCTGGGGTGCTTGTCAAGATAGGGAGGAAGGGAAGATTACTCTTAGCCCTATCTTCCCTAATAAGCTTGTGTGGGCATCACCTCTAGGCGAAGGACGAGAGTAGAGTTTCTAAGCTGTTTTGCTAAAGCAGAAAATGCCATGGGAATTTTAGGGAGTAGCTGATGTGACAGCACCTCACATTTCATTTATTAAAAAGCTCCAAACTATCTCTGATCTACTTATTTATTTATTTTTAAGAGTTGGGATCTGGAGTCTAGCATGGTAGTCCACACCTCTAGTTCTAGCACTTGGGAGGCAGAGACAGGTGGACCTCTGTGAGTTCAAGGCCAGCCTGATCTATATAGTGAGTTAGTGAGTTTGAGGTCAACCAGGGGTACACTGAGACCTTGTCTCAAAAAAAAAAAAAAAAAAAAAGAGAGAGAGATGGAATCTTGGGGCCGAAGAGATGGCTCAGTGGTTAAGAGCTCTTGCAGAGGACCGGATTTCAAGTCCCATAACCCACATTGGGCCATGACTCACAACCACCTGTAACTCCAGCTCCAGGGGATCCAGTGCCTTCTCTGGCCTCCAGACACTGCACTCACATGCACCATTCCCACATAGACATGTAATTTTAAAAGGTTTTTTTTTTTTTATTTAAAAGATCCAGAAAAACAAACTATAACAAAAGGAAACAAGGGCTGGATGTGATGCATGCCTTTAATCCTAACACTTGGGAGGCAGAAGCAAGTCGTCATAGTATGTTCCAGTCCAGCTGTAGCTACACAGAGACACTGTCTCAAAAGATGAAAAAAACTAAAAAAAAAAAAATAAATAAGAGAGACGTGACATCTTACCACCTACCAACTTGGCTTTGAACTCCTGGGTTCCACTGACCCTTCTGCTTCAGCCTTCTGAATGCTGGGACTACAGATGCATATACAGAGCCTGGTTTGTCTTTTAATTCTAAACATGTGGACCCTGTTCATTCGTCAGTGTGGCTTTTGTGATACAGCACTAGCTTCAAGGGATCATGAACCTTTTCCTACCTTTACTTATGACTTCAGGGACTGTCTTCTCTTCTTCCTCCTCTTCCTCCTCCATTTTTTTTTAAAGACTGTGCTATGTGTATTAATCACTTTTCTGTTACTATGATAAAATGCTATGACCAAAACCAACTTAAGGAAGAGTTTATTTTGGCTTATGATCCCAGAGGTCTACTTGTCCATAATGATGGGGAAGACATGGCAGCAGGTGGCAGGAACAGGAAGCTGTGAGATCACCTCTTAACTGCACACAGGAAGCAGAGAGAGAGAACTGGAAATAGGGCAAGGCTATAAACTCTTAGTGTCTGTGCCCCCTAAAGGTTCTATAACCTCTCCAAAGACAGTCAACAACAGGGGACCAAGTGCTCAAGTACATCAGCCTATGTGGGGCATTTCTCATTCTAACTGTCACACTTTGTAATCCGGGCTGGTCTCGAACTCACTGTATAACCTAGGCTGGCCTCAAACTTGCTGAGTACTGAAATTAAAGGTGTGCCTTATCATGCCAGGCTCCTAAGTATTCTAAAGTTAAGAGCAAATGAGCTTAAGCTGTCCTGTGTGGAGTTGACACATTTACTGGATCTTGTCCTCCTTTTCCCCTTGCCTCATGTCTTTGCCTGGCTCTGCAGATGCAAACACAAAAGAGACTATGTCTTGTCTTGGAGGAAGACCCAATCAATAGGTGATGCTAAACCAGATAACCTTAGTGGGAGACCTAATGAATGTTCAGTAGTGTGTAGATGTTAATCCCAAATGAATGTGTGCCAGGGGGCTTTCCTCCTTTTAGACATTGGAGGAGTTTAAGACTCAAGAGGGGAGAAGGTAGTCTCCTTGAGATTGAGTTGTGTTTCTCTAAGCATCACTAGTATTTATCCCAGTTTCTCACATGGTGTGGTGCTCAACAAAAATTCTGTTAAA
Source organism: Nannospalax galili (assembly GCF_000622305.1). Taxonomy (NCBI): domain Eukaryota; kingdom Metazoa; phylum Chordata; class Mammalia; order Rodentia; family Spalacidae; genus Nannospalax; species Nannospalax galili. Next base: position 462,472 of record NW_008344599.1, on the reverse strand, counting down.
TGAATAATGGATTAAAATAATGGGGAAATACTGTCTTTATTGTTATTTTGTTTCCTACTGTTGACCTAAGGAAGGACATTACACTCTCCTCTCTGCGGCAGTAACTAGCATCAGTAAGAGGCAGACTGAAGCAAGCCGGTGTGTTGAGCTTGATAGGTAAACTATGTGATGTCACTTCTAAAAAGTTGCCTGTATTCTCATGTCTTAGGAGAGAATCTCTGGTTGAACAAGAAGTTGAATATGGTTGTGTCATGTTCATTTTGGCTTTGGAGCACAACTAGCCCATGGTGCTTGCTCCCTAAGCAGGGCAAATATGTGTTTAAAATTGTAAGGGTAGACTTTCAGGGCAGTGAAAATACTGTGTACTTTACTACCATGGGGAATATTTATCATTATAAATTTGTCTAAACCCACAATATATATCATCAAGAGTGAACCCTAATGTAAATTATGGACTTTGAGTGATAATATGCATCGTTGTAGGTTTATCACTGGTGACAAATGTCCCACTCTCATGGGGGTGCTGATAATGGGAGAAGCTTTGCATTTGAAGGGATGGAAGGTAAGGAAAATCTCTTAAATTTTCCTGAGATGTCAAAACCCTCAAAAAAATGAAGTATTAAAGAACAAACAAACAGGGAACTGGAGAGCTGGCTCAGCAGTTAAGAGCACTGGCTGCTCTTGCAGAGGACCAGGGTCGATTCCCAACACCCGCATGATGGCTAAAAAACACCTGTAACTTTAGTTCCATGGAATCCAGCACCCTCTTTTGACTTCCACAGCATCGCAAGACACAGGTGCATTTACATACATGCAGGCAATATACTCATACAAATAAAATAAAAATATTAAATAAAATATTTTAAAAAACCAAATGAATTGGAGAGATGGCTCATTTTGTTATTGGTAAGGTGGGTCTTGTTGTGGGGGTCCCCACACACAACCACCTCTTTTCCCCAGCAGAGGTAGGAAATAAGGTAAATGATTGTGTCTTAAATTCATCAGAACAAAATGCCTGAATAGCTTTTTTAAATGTCTTAATTTGGGACTGGGGACATAGCTGAGTTGGTAGAGTGCATTCTTAACATGCACACAGAGAGAAGACCCGAGTTTAATCCCCAACAATACTTAAATTGGGCATGGTAGTATATAACTATAATCCTAGCACTTTAGGTAGAGGCAGGACGATTAGAAATTCAATACTCTGGGACTAGAAAGATGGCTGAGTGTTTAAGAGCACTGGCTGCTCTTGCAGAGGACTGAGGTTTGGTTCCCAGCACCCACACGGCAGCTAACAACCATCCATAACTCCAGTTCCAGAGCTCTGACACCCTCTTTTGGCCTCTGTGGACATTGTATATACATGGTGCATTTACATACATATAAGCAAAACACTCATACATAAAAAATAAAACAAAATACCAAGTAATAATCACAAGTCTCTCAATCTAGTTTCTAGACCTAAAATGAGTAATAAAAGTGCTACTATAGTACTTATGATTCAAGTAAGAAAATGTGAAAATGTACGTTGTTCCTTAAACTCTAACACTGGAGATTAGAAATGTGACCAAAACAACTGAAGAGGAAAAGGAGGGCCTGGTGATCTAATACCACAATGCCAGAAATTTGCATGAGCAGACTTAAATGTGTCAGGAGATAAGGTGGTTTAATTTAGCAGTGGGTTCTGCTCCTTTCAAGTTCTTGTTAGTGTTAGTTCTCTTTAATACTAAAGTGTAATTTTAGGGTGGAATAGACTGGGAAAGTTTTTACTGTCAAAAAGAATGCCTGTTGAAGGATTGCTTATTTTCTGTCCTTATCCCTCAGCACAGTACCTCAACCCACAAAGACGGAACCCTAGTTAAAAAAAAGCAGGCAAACCAGAGCTTGTAGATTTCACTGGCAAGGATTGGTATGCACTCTGTTATCTCTGGAATGTATTAAAGAATTGGACACCAAGGGACTTGCTTTCTGGGTTTCAAATGATCAGGTGGTTTTACTATTTTTTTAAAAAAATACTTTACTTATTATTTTTATTTTATGTGTATGAGTATATTGCCTGCATGTATGTGACTGCACCCATGTCGCGCAATGCCGCAGAGGTCAGAAAAGGGTTTCAGATTCCCTTGGAACTGGAGTTAAAGACAGTTGTTAGCAGCCATGTGGGTGCTGAGATTTGAACCCAGGTCTTCTGCAAGAATAGTCAGTGTTCTTTCAGGTGGTTTTATTCTAACTTGAAGTAGGTCCCCAGACTAGAACTTCTCAAACTTTAATTGTGCATATGACAATTGTGCAGATCACACTAGAATCTTATAAAATGTAGATTCTGATCTAGCAGGATTGGGAAGGGACATTAAGTCTACATGTTGAACAAGTGTGTAGTGTCTAAGTCAGCTTGGGGTGCCCTGACAAGATACACAGACTGGGTGACTTAACAGAACTTTATTTCTTATCATTCAGGGGGCTAAAAATTCAATGTCAAATTCAGTGGTTGGGATCTGGAGAAGACTCAGGCTGTAGACAGCTACCTTCTTATTGTGTCCTCCATTGGGGGCAAGGGGAGGCACAGATCTCCAATTTCTAACAAGGTCATAATACCATCATGAGGACCCCACTCTCATGCCCTCATCTAACCCTAATTACCTCTCAAACAACATCAAATTAGGGCAGGCTTAAGCATATGAATTTAAAAAGTTGTTATTTTATGTGTATGAATGTATTGCCTGCATGTATGTAAGTGCCCTCGTGTCATGCAATGCCCATGGAAGTCAGAAGAGGAAATCGGATCCCTTGGAACTGGAGTTACAAACGGTTGTTAGAGCCATGTGGGTGCTGGGAATTGGTCCTCTGAAAGAACAGCCAGTGCTCTTAACCACAGAGCCATCTCTCAGCCCCTCAACATATGAATTTTGAGAACATAATTTGGTCCACGGAGCCAGGAAGATGCTGCTGCTGCTGCTGCTGCTGCTGCTAGGCAGTCCTTACTTGGAGTAGCAAGACAATAAGAGAAACTTTATAGACCCTTTCATGAAGTTTAAGGGGTCCAAACATACCTTGCTCGGAAGGAAATAATACTTGATGCAAGAGATCAAAGGTGTTTGCAGGTACGGTGGTACACTCCTATAAACCCTGCACTGAGAGACTAAGGTAGGAGGATCACTGCAGGTTTGAGGCTAGTCTGGGCTACATAGAGAAATCCTGTTTAAAAGTCAAACAAAATTATTAAGAGAAGTAAGCTTCATGAATGTAATAAATAGCTTGGTAAAGTCATTGTTAACTCATGTCATTATGATTGCATATTTGTATCAAATTGTGATTTTTGTGGGACTCTTAAATGATATGTTGTGAGATAGGAATTTATGCAAGAGCAGTTCAATGGGCTTCTTAGATGATCCACCAAAGCATAATGATGTAAACAAAAGCCAGGCTGCTGACACCTTATTATTAGAATCGTCAGTAATTAGGGATGGCTCAGCAGTTAAGAGTATGTATTGCTCTTGCAGAAGACCTGAGTTTAGATTCCCAGCACCCACCCTGGGTTGCTCACAATTGCCTGTAACTCCAGCTCCTGACACCTTCTTCTGGCCTCTGCAGGCACTTGGCTCACAGGCACATGCACACACGCATATACAACTTTTATTTTATTTTTTTGAGACAGGGTCTCCCTGTAGTCCCAGCTGGCCTGAAACTCGCTATGGAGGCCCAACTGGCCTCCATCTCACAGAGGTTCACCTGCCTCTGCTTCCTGAGTGCTGGTATTAAAGGTATGTGCCACATACCCGGCTCTGCATAATTTATAAAATAAAAATAAATCTTTAAAAAAGCCTCATAAATTAAAGCAGCCATTTACTGTATGAATTATCTTAGACTGGAAACTTTTTGTCATCATTACCAAAGAACAAAGGACATCTAGGGCTTCTGCTATGTTTATGGAGTTCCAGATAAAGGCCTGGATTCAGTCTGATATTTATATTAGTTGCAGTTAGTATAAAATGAAAATAAACTATCACCATATGTTGATAACTGAGAATTTTTTTTCTTTCTTTTTTTTTTTTGGAGCTAGAATCTGGCTACATATCCCAGGTTGGCTCCAACCTCTTGATTCTCTTTCCTGTGTCCCAGATGCTGGGATGACAGATGTGGGCCTCCATGCAATAGTATCATTAAGTTCTTTGTACAAGTTGCAATCACTGTAAACAACACCATAGCGATCATACAATCACAGTTGCTGGAAACTGCCTTATCCATGATCAGCTTTTTTAACTCATTCAGTACGAATTTACTGAATAATTCCTGTGTGCCAGGCGCTATGCCAGGCACTGGTGATATGGCAGTGAATAGCAGATGTGGTATTGGCTCTCAAACAGATATTGATGAACATAGTTTCAAATGTGAATATGTTGAGTATAGATGTTCTAAGGAACCAAACTATATGTGGTTGTTAGGGGGAAAAATCACTTCATCTCCATGGAAAATTTCTGCTTGAAAGACTGTGCACAAAAACTTTTTAAGGGCCTGGCGAGATGGCTCAGTGAGTAAAGCCCTTCCTGAGCAAACATGAGGATCTGAGTTAGAATCCATGTAAAAGCCAGACGTGGTAGCACACACCTCTAATACCAGTGCTCCTAATATGAGATGCGAAATGGAGTCAGAAGTCCTAGATGCAGCAGAAAACAGCAGGAGACCCTGCTGGAAACAGGGAAACAAGGGAAACAAGGTGGGAGGTGAAGATTGACACCTGAGAGTGTCCTCTGATCTGCACACGTGTACCATGGCATGTGCATGCCTGGTACGAGCATATTTGTATTCACACATATGAATGCATACACACACATACACACACACAAGTTCAAAGAAAAACAGGCCTGGAGAGACAACTCAGCGGTTAAGAGCACTGACTGCTCTTGCGGAGGACCCAGATTTGATTCCCAGCTCCCACATGGTGGCTACCAACTGTTCTTAACTCCAGTTCCAGGGGAATCCGAAGCCCTCTTCTGACATCTGCAGCATTGCACAACACTGGTACACTCACATACATGCAGGCAATACACTCATACACATAAAATAAAAATAGTAAATATATTTTAAAAAAGAAAAAAAAAACCTTTAAAAATATTTTTATTATTTTATATTTATGCGTGTATTTCCTGCATGTGTGTAAGTGCACCCTTGTCATGCAATACCCATGGAGGTCAGAGGAAGGTGTTGAATTCCCCGGGAACTGAGTTAGGGACGGTTGTTAGCCGCCATGTGGGTGCTGGGAATCAAACCTGGGTCCTCTGCGAGAGCAGCCACTGCTCTTGACCACTGAGTCATCTCTCCAGCCCCACAAACCTCCTTTTGACCAAGGAGAGCTTTCCCTTTCTCTTCTGTGAGGAACAATGTCCAAGTAGTTGCTAAGAAGTGAGTGATGAAATCACTGGACCTCACAAATTCGTCAAATGATTTTCTGGAGTTAGAATTAAGAATGTGATTTTATTAAGACCCAGTGATGGTGTAACCATGATCCTATGCTGATGCCTTGGCTATGAGAATATCTATTACCTTTGTGTTCACTTATAAAATTGATGTTGTCAACAAGCATGTAGAAGTCTTTTGCTTGAAGTTGACCTACAAAGAAAAGACACAAAAGGCTTCCACATTTCGCATGGCTAATTCTTCCTGCAGGAAAAACTTCACTCTTGCCCTAAGGGATAAGGTTTTCCTTGAGATCCTTAATAGGTCCACCATGTAAGAATTCAACTTCATAAACTCCAAGGAGGAGTAATGTATCACAGATGGGAGGGCTGGAAGGGGTGGTGTTTTATTTAACAATTTTGGGTTAAAACCTTAACTATATTTGTGGCCATTATCCACTGCAGGCTAAGGACTAGACCAAATAATAGTACAGGCTGCCATGGGATTCCTGCAGTGAACCAAGCAAAGTGATCATTAAGATTTGCCTAGTTTTCCATCACTTACAGCATGCTCATCAATTGGATACCTCTTAGATGATTAATGGGGTGACTTATCTTCACTATCTGTATCCCAGTCTGAATTCAGGATTTGATAAATAAATAGGAAGGTGCTTGTCTAGCATGCATGAAGCTCTGGGTTTGATCCCCAGCACTGCATAAACCAAGAGTAGGTGCTTGCTTGTAATCCCAATACTCAGGAGATGGTGGCAGGGGGATCAGAAGTTCAAAGTCATCCATGACTGCATAGTGAGTTTGAGATCAGCCTGAGACAAAAGAGACAGTGTCTAAAAACAAAAGGATGGGTGGGGAGGGGACTGGAGAGATGGCTCAGTGATCAAGAGTACTTGCTGCTCTTCTGGAGAACCCAAGTTCTACACCCACATCAAGTGGCTCACAACTTCCTGTAACTCCAGCTCCAGGGGACCCAACACTCTCTTCTCACCTTCTTGGGCAGCTGCACATATCACATACACATACATAAAAATAAATCTTAAAAAAAAAAGAATGCGCTTCACGTGTTCCTGAAACCAGGTTTATTCTGGGTCATAATCTTCAGTCAACAGTAGACAGTCCACCAACAATTCTTCCCACTGGACTACACTTTTTATGGTTTCATCAGTGCCGCTACATGAAGTACTAATTCATGAGTCAAGTCACTGTACACAGAGTCACACATACTTACACGGACACCTTGAAAAGGGCTTCCTCTGGCTAACTGAGAAAAGAATAATGTATATATTCAATCTTAGTGTTTATTTTCATTTTGGTCTTTTATTAGTTTTGAGTTTCTGGAAGGAATCATATTTGGTTATAATTTATGGTGGGAGTTACCAGGGTAGTTTTCATGTCAATAAAAGGTTACCCAATAAAAGAGTGGCTCAGAAATTAGACCCAAATATTTGTGGCATCATGGCTTAGGAAACTTTAGGGACTTTTAGGAATGGTACAGCTGGGCAGTTTGCTTTGAATTTGGGGCAACTTGTTATATTTGTTTAATTCAACTAATGGCTAAACTGTAATACAGATGTGAGGTTCTCATCTGAAATGCTATGATTACATTTTTATATAACTTGCCATTTTCTATATGACTTTTTAAAATTTGTTTTTGAGGCAGGGTCTTACTACATACCCTGGCTGGCCTTGAACTCACAGAGATCCACCTGTTTCTGCCTCCAGAGTTCTGGGAACAAAGGCATGTGTCATCATGCCCACAATATACTTCTTTTGCTTTTATTAAATTTTTTTAAATTAAAAAATATTTTATTTCTTATTTTTATTTTATTTTATTTTATGTGTATGAGTGTTTTGCCTGCATGTATATAAATGTGTCCATGTATGTAAAAGCCCAAAGAGGCCAGAAAAGGGATGTGTATGAGTGTATTGCCTGCATGTATGTGAATGCACCCGTGTCGTGCATTGCCGTGGAGGTCAGAAGAAGGCTTCGGATTCCCTTGGAACTGGAGCTAAGGACGGTTCACAGCCACCGTGTGGGTGCTGGAATCAAACCCTGGTCCTCTGCAAGAGCAGTCAGTGCTCTTAACCGCTGAGCCACCTCTCCAGTCCCTAATTTTTTTTTTTTTCAGTAAGCATGCAAAGTGATGAGTTTTATTGTGATATTTCAAACATAGACTATATTTCGTTCTTTTTGTTTTAAGACTAAATTTGTTGAGACCAGGGATTTTTTAGTTTTCTTCTTCTAGATATAAACTGAACTTTCAGCCTGTCATGCCTCTTGCTAATGGTAATGAGGTGGAGTGGTTTACGGGTGGGGTGGAGACAGTTGTAGTCTATCCTGTTTCCATTGTAGGTACCTCCCACTTCCTATGTGTTATAGAAATAGTTTGAAAACGTTGAGTTTTTTTAAAAATTGTTTTAGAGTAGAAAAACCCAGCCATCTGCTAGCCTTGGCGAGGCAGAAATCCACTGTAGCAGAAAGCATCTGGCAGCTGTCAGAGAAGGGTCCTTGCATGCTCAGAGCTGCTGCTCCTGGTACCCTGGAAGTCTTGTCTGACCATGCCTCACCTTCACCTTCACCTTCATTTGTGAAACACTGGGGTTTGGTTGAAATTTAGGTGACTCCCCTCCCTTCCCCTCCCTTCCCCTCCCCTCCCCTCCTCTCCTCTCCCCTCCCCTCTTCTCTCCTAATAGAGATCGGCCTGCCTCTGCCTCCTGAGTTCTGGGATTAAAGGTGCGCACCAACATGGCCTGGCTTACTGTTTCTTATGATGATATTCTATAGTATCTTTCCAGATCATTGCTGTTTTGCCTCTCACACATAGGTCTTTAACATTCCTGGAATTGGGTGTTGTATGTGGTGACAAAACAGAGCGAAGTTCAGTTGTTCTGATGTAATTTAATAAGCAAAACCCAAACCCCAAATACCATCCTTCCCCTACTGACACACACACTGCCACCTCTGTTACCTGTCAGCTTCGTGTTGATTTTTCCAATTTGGGTTATCAGTGGTCCTGTGCAAATGTGAGAATAATGGAATTGTTAACTTTGTGTGTCTGTTCTCTCCTCTTCCCCATTAGTGGCGTCCATGTGGTTATTTTTAGTTTTTGTGTCATGAAAGCACTCAGGTATACTCAAGTATTGGGTGCTTCTTAACTCCCTTGAGGTAGCTCAAGGCAAATCATCACATTCATTATGGCTTGTGGGTTCCCTTGATGCTGTGTGCACACCTGCTCCAAGGCTTGCAAACGAGAGTCACAAGCTTCTTGGTGGTGGCAAATAGCTGACTGTTGGGCTTGGTGACACTTTTAGGAGTGTGTGAGGACAATTTAAATCACCAAGCAAAGAATTTGGACAGCAGACCAATGAGTAGTGCCAGGGCAAGTTGAGTGTTGGGCACAGAAGCAACAAAATCTAGGTCTTTTCTTTCACTGCTTTCCCTGTGACTCTGGTCTGACCTTGATTTGTTGTGCTGGACTGCGTGAACTCCAGTGTCTCTTTCATTTCTAAAATTCAAATGGCACTCTGCTCCTGTCTTTCTGTGTGACTATAGGACTCTAAACATCTTTTTAGTTTCTTTTCCCATTGCTCTAGTTTCTCTTACAGTTCCTGCTCAGGGTGCTTAATACGTATTTGATTTCTTCCTGGTCTGGGTAGAATGGCGCAGGTGCGCCTAGGGAGAAGCTGGAAACTTATTTAGGGTGAATGCAGAGTTGACAAGAAAGGAGGACTGTCCAGGCAACCTGCTCTTCTTGAGTCACTGTGGAGCCCCAGGGCAAGACATGTACGTCTGCAAACACGTTTCTTTCACTTGAAAATTAGGGTAGCAAAATAACTATTTTGTTTATTTTATGAGCTTGTTGGGAAGTTCAGATGAGATAATATATATGTGACTAGTAAAGTATTGGCTGGAGATGTAACTCAGTGGTAGAGTGCTTGCCTGTGCAGTCCAGTACTACTATCGTCACCAAAAAAATTCAAAAAATGGAAGCAATTGTATACATATTCACTGGGTACCTACTCTGATCCTACTCTGATCATGTAACATGATGCCAGTCTCAAGTTCATGATCTGTAACTTCTCCAGATACAGTCTGGGATGGTCAGTGGAACACTGGAGTAGAAACAAGAAGCCTGTTTTCTGGTATTCCCCTTATGTGTGACCTTGAACAAACCTAGCTTCTCCAAACGTGATCTTTTTTATTTGTAAAAAAAGGACCATGGCTAGTAATAATCAGATACATACAGATTAGAGACGCATGCACCAACACTAAGTATTATTAACAAAAGCAATGAGTCTTTCTGTAAGAAACAGTATATTTTAAAATGAAATGGAGATCTTTTTTAAAGGTTAAAAACTCATTCAACTTAATGTCTTACAGGGTTTATACTGAGTTCAATATTGTATAACTGTATTAATTCAATTGTGAACCTTAAAATTTTATAGCCACTTTTGAAAGAGATGTATCTTTGCTCTGGAAATTGTTATTGAATATCTTAAAGCTGTAATGAAATGCTTCTAAAAATAAATAAATAAATAAATAAAATGTTATTTTTAAAAAAAGGCATGGGAAAGATAAACCAGACAGGTAACTTTCTCAAAAATTTTCTGAGTCTCTGTCTTTGGACAAACCACAATTCTAAAAAAAAGAAAAAAAAAAAGAAGAAAACTTTCTTTAATACATAGATTGTGAAGGTCAAAGGTGAAATGTATGCAAGGACTTTTAAACCCAAGAGGGCTGCGCAAACTTGACCTGTAGCCATTTCTGTTGTCTGTGTCTCCCATCCTAGGTTTGAATGGGTTTCATAGTTGCCTGTATAGCTGCAAGATGAAAACAGAGTCCCTTGTTAAAACATTATTAAGAGTTTCAGGGGACTGGAGAGTGGCTCAGCTGTTAAGAGCACTGGCTGCTTTTGCAGAGGACCCAGGTTCGATTCCTAGCACTCACATGGCAGCTAACAACCATCTGTAACTCTAGTTCCAGGGGATCTGACGCCTTCTTCTGACCTCCGAGGGCATACTTGACACAGGTTCATTTGCATACATGCAGGCAATGTACTCATACACATACACATAAACAAAACAAAACAAAACCTTATTTTTAAAAACTTCAGACTTGCTTCAAGAGCTGAATAAGAGGCTGAGGCACGGGGATTGCTTGAGTCCAGGAGTTTGGGGTTGGCCTGTAACCTGCAAGATCCTGCCTACACAAACAAACCAACAAACAAATGATGACAACAGAGTATTAAATGAGATTAGAGACTCTGGTGATAACATAGGTCACAAGCCCATAACTCAAGTCCTAACAATTTTATTTCCAGATGATCATTTTCCAACATCTAGTGTGTCTGCTTTTCTTGTAGCCTTTGGTTATGTATGGAATTAATGAACCCCCCCCCCAAGTATCCAAGGCAATGCACAAGAACCAGCCATGCACATTATTAGCCACTTAGTAGAAAGTATGGGAATTCATTGGATGGGATTATGTAAGTAAGACTAGTTTTAGTTTCTTTTTTAATTACTTGGCAGTAGCTTTGGTTTACTTCACTGATAAATTCTCTTGACTTGTTGACATAAAAAATCCTACCTCAGATGCCTCTAAGAGTCTCTTGGTCCTTTCCATTGGTATCATTTAACTTCTTACTTTGCTGTCACTTGTTTTTTACCCAGCTATGATCCGGGCCATCATCCAGGTCCACCCCATCTTGAAAGCCCCTTTACCACTTTAATGCATATTTTATCTGGTTGATTTGAGAATAATGTCTTTACATCCATGTAGCTGTTTTCCTTGTATGCTAATGTAGTCTTCAGTCCTAGGGACTGTCATGTTTTTCCTAGAATAGAGCTACTTTTGATTTTTACAAAGTCTTAAAAATGCTAAAGTTGGGACTTCTGAACTTAGTCAGCTGAAATTTTGGGCACAGAGATGGGGGTTACCCATGTAGGCTTCAGTGCGTCAAGGTGAAGAATAACTGTAATAAATAGACCTGGCCAAGGATGAAATGAGTTGTTAAGGAAGATAATCACTCACTCATCACTGAATGCTGTATAACTAGATGTGGTAACACGCGTCAGTTGTGGTAGAGAAGCACGTGGACATTGAGTAGACACATGAGCTTGATTATTTAAAAGCATTCCAAGGCTGGAAAATTTTGATTCTGTTTGAACAAATTTTCATCAGTTTAACTTCTTATCTTACTCTTTTGAAAATCTGTTAAACTGAAATGAGTATGAAGGTCTTTTAATAAGGTGATAAAGTGATCAAGAATTAGAATGTAGTGATGGGAATACAACTCTGTAATTTTGCTAAAAATCACCCAACTCTATACTTAAAATGGGTAAATTATATGGTATGTAAACCATACCTTAATAGACGTTTTTCAGAATGCTTAAGACAATGACTGATATATTTTTATAGCAATGTAGTTATTTTACAGTATATATGTATATTTTTTGTTGTTGTTGCTGTTGTTGTTTTTTTGTTTTTGTTTTTTGTTTTTTTTGAGACAGTGTCTTACTGTGTAGCCCTGACTGTCCTGGAATTCACTCTGTAGACCAGGCTGGCCTTGATCTCACAGAGATTCACCTACCTTTGTCTCCCAAATGCTGGGATTAAAAGCTGGCACTATCACATTTTTACGTTTAAAGTAACTGAAATTCTCTTAAAATTTAAAGACTTAAAAGACTTAAAGAATAGCCGGGCATGGTGGCACATACCTTTAATCCCAGCATTTGGGAGGCAGAGGCAGGCGGATCTTTGTGACTTCAAGGCCAGCCTGGTCTACATAGTGAGTTCCAGGACAGCTGGGGCTATAGGGAGACCCTGTCTTAAAAAGACAAAAAAAAAAAAAAAAAAAAAAAAAAAAAAAAAAAAAGACTTAAAGACTAAATATTTGAATTAGAAGTTAAATTTAATACCTGGGAAATTATCTAGGACATATTTAAATGGTGCAGAAATAAGACAGATAGATATGAATCACCCCGACACTATTGCCCTATTCATTTAAAAACATTCAATTAGTTTCAAATTTAAACATGGTTTATGGTATGTCATTCTATGGTGTTGGGGGACCCTGCTGCTAAGGTTGCAGTCCACCATGTCCAGATAGCTCTAAAGTGCTCGGCACTATATGGAAGACTTCCTTTCTCAGTAGGGGCTTCCTGCTCTCTGCCTGACCTTATCTGGAAGTGCCTCCAAGCACAGATGCCTGGCCTTATTTGGAACATGAACTTTGACATAGTTACCTGCAATAAAACTGCCCCCAGCTTTTTTCTATATGATAATTAGGCATTGCCCTATAGCCAGACAATAGGATCCCCCTACCACATGTAAATAAAGCATACTATGAACACCTATCAGCTGAAGCTTTGGCTGCTGTCTCCACCCTTTATTTTTCCCTGACCCTCCACTGAATAAACTAGCTGTATCACTGAAACTGACTCCCAGAAGGTCTTTTCCCTCCGTGCTCACTGGCTGTCTTGACCCCGTTCGTCGCTTCTGCTCCCTTTGTTCTCGTGGGTCAGTGGCCAACGGCCCATGAGGGGAGGGAGAGACCCACACTATGGGTTTTCACAAATGAGTACAGTCATATAATCATTCTCACAACTAAGATATAGAATAATTCCACACTAAAAAGTTCCCTTGTGGGCCTGCCACATGCTTGGAATCCTATCATTCAGGAGGTAGGGTTAGGATTTTGATTTTGAGGTCAGCTCAAGTTACATAATGAGTGAGATTCTGTCTTTAAAAAAATCCAAGTAATTAACTTCTTTCCCCCAAACCCTAGCAACTGCTGATCAACTGTCTGCCTGTGTTCAAGGACATCTTAGGTTATGTACATTTTGAAAATATTTTCTTTTTATCATTGTGTGTGTGTGTGTGTGAGAGAGAGAGACAGAGACAGAGAGAGACTACACATGTGTATCATAGTACACACACGTATGGAGGTCAGAGGACATCTTTGTGGAATTGGCTCTCTTCTTTCACCATGGGTTCCAGGATTTGAACTTAGGTTATCAGGCTAGCGCAGCAAGTGCCTTTATCGACTGAGTCATCCCACCAGTCCTTGAAAACATTTTTCAAAAGCAAGATGTTAATTTTAACTTTTCAATTATACAAATAATAGTTATTTGGTGAGGTGGTGGAGATTTTTCTGTTGTCTACTAGTCAGGCTTAGAAGGATGAAGTCATCAGAGGACTACATTAGTCTAACTTCTCACATTCATAGAATCATAGGCTCTCAGAGTCATTTAGCTAACATCCTAGCTATACACGTGAAGAAATTGAGATTCAGAAGAGAAGTGTTAGTTCCACACTTGCATAACTGGCTGCAAAGGGCTACACCCCAGCACTGTTTCCCAAGAGTCAACTTCAGTGTGCTTTCAACTACTACATGCTGTGACTTCTATTGTCATCTTTCTTCCTGACTCTGAGTTCCAGCACACACTCTGCATGATAACTAGTGATTTTAACAAATCTTGGTATATATTATGAACACTGGAAAAAGGGTAGTGTTGGGTTATCATCTCATTAAGTTACTGTCCCTTAATCTTTGTATGTTAAAACTATAATTCATCCATTACTATTATTTGATGGATATTTATTATGTTAGGGCAAAGTATCTAAGAGAAAATATATGTTCCAAAACAATCTTTTTTACAAATGAGAACAGGAAAGACTCATAAAGATTGTTTGAGGTAGATCTGAAACTTCCTTAGGCCTCTTAAGAGTCTTCATCTGGAGTGCTGCAGTAAAAAGTAAGGAAAAGGCTGAGAGGAATCTGTGCCACTTCCCGGTTAAAACATCTGTTACCATTTTCATTCTTTCTGAAGAGCTTCAGGTAACACTTCCTATGGTGTTGATATGCTAATGATGAATTCGTTCTGTTTTTGCGTGTATGAAAATTTGTTTTACTGTTGTTTCTGAAAGTTAATTGAGATATGTTGGCAGATGTTGCTGATAGACGCTGCTCCACTGTCTTTGACTTGAATTGTTTCTTTGGAGAAGTCTGCTGTCACTCTTGTCTTTCTTCCTTTGTACATACTATGTTTTTTCCTTTGGTTGCTTTTAATCACTTAAAAAAAACCATTTTATTTATTGTTTTTATTTTATGTGTACAAGTGTATTGCTTGCATGTATGTGAATGCACCTTTGGCACACAGTGCCACTGAGGTCAGAAGAGGGCTTCGGATTCCCCTGGAACTGGAGTTAAGGATGGTTCATAGCTGCCACGTGGGTGCTGGGAATTGAAACTGGGTCCTCTGCAAGAGCAGTCAGTGCTCTTAACTGCTGAGCCATCTCTCCAGCCCCTTAATCACTGGTTTTAAGAAATTAAAACATGTATTTATTTTATTTTAAATTGTATGTGTAGGTATGTGTCTGGGTGTGGGTATGTGCACATGAGTACAGGTGACTGCAGAGTCGATAAGAGGGTGTCAAATCCTCTGAAGCTGGAGTTATAGGTGGTTATGAACTATTCAACATGGGTTCTGAGAACCAAACTTTGATCCTTTGCAAGAGCAGTACATGCTTTTAATTGCTGGGCCATCTCTCCAGCCCTACATACTTGATAATTTTTTTGTTTGGATTCAGATATTGTGAATTTTAGATTTAAAGTTTTTGTATTCTTTTTAAAATAATTTTGAGTGTTTTGTGTACAACTAATTTACTTGGAAATTGTTTCATATTTTCAGATTTGTTTTTAAGCTGTGCCTGATAAAATTAGACTCAGAGTTTTTAATTCTTTTGTATAGATCTGATCTCCAGGATTCTTTAATTTTGATCATAAGAACCAACCTTCAACATTTCATATGATGCATGTCTTCTAGCTATGAATTCTTTTTTATGAAAAAACTTTGGTTTTTTTTCTGTTTTTCTGAAATATATTTTCTTTGAACAGTACTCCAGATTCAGTGTTTGTGATTTTTGTTTTTACCTCCCTTTCCAGATTTTAAAGATATTGTTTTCTTGTTTGCCGTTTTGCTTTTCTAGAATTCTACAACAATTCTTTTCTCCCCTGTATTTCCCCTGTATGCAATGCTCTTTTTTCCTTTGGCTACTTTTAAGACTTTTTTTTAGCAGCAGGGTTTTTCAAGTTGGTTATATTACTTAGTGTAGTTCATATCATGTTTCTCTTGTTTGAGATTCATTGAGCACCTTATATCTCTGTGTTTAAAGCTTTATCAAGTTTGGAATATTTTTAGCTATTAATCTTTCAAATATCTTTCTGTACCTCTCTATTTGTGTCTTTGATTCCATTTATATTATATTGCTTAACAGCAGCTCACTTCATTGATGTTTTTTCCCTTTATTCATGAGTTAGATGGTTGAATGCCATCAAGTTCATTGTTCACAGCTTCTACACATGTTAAGCGCAGCCAGTAGTGACTCATATTTCAGATATTGTATTTTTCAGCTGTACAACTTTAGTCTGTTTCCATGTGAACAATGAAGAGAGATGTAGAAGATATACAAAGACAACCACAGGCAACTTCTGCTTTAAAAATCTTTTTATTGAGGCAGCTAGAAAGTATACCACTCACATCCTTTGTTTTAGAAAATCAAATTGATTGATGACTTAGCAGCTGTTCTTTGAATTCACCATTGTGTTTGTACTTTTAATGGACTTTCTTAGCCAGTGACTGAGTGTGGTGTGAATATTAATATGGGCCTTTGTCTGAAAGATGCAGGACTTGATGAGTCACTTGATGAGTGACTTTGACTTGACTGTTCCCCATCAGCTTGGCTAAAACTTTCTTAGAAAGGCACAACAGCCTGAGACTCTGCTTATCCATAGTTTTTCCTTTCTTTTCTTTTTCTACAGATCAGATCTGCATAGTAGTCTGGTCTCCCCACTTTCTCCAGCTCTAGTTCCTTTTTTTTTCACAAATATCTTTTCAGTACATCTGCTTCTTGGAGGACCTGAACTAACATATTTATTTTTGTCTTTTTATTTTTAGTTTTCATTTATAGTCAGTATTGGGATTCATTTAAGTAAAAGGTTCCAGATCTAGAAGTGTTTGAGGACTGGTGGTATATTTTTCATCATTTTATTGTTGAGCAATTGAAGATCAAAAGTTCTTTTAATTATTTAATTTTAAAAATTAACCTTGACCGTTTCATACATGTATGCTCATTCTGGTCACACTCACCCCTCCACTCTCTCTTCTCTTGCTTCCATTCACTCCCTGCCCTCCCCCCCTTGCCACCAAGCCCCTACCTTACTTTCACATCTTTTTGTTTTGTTCTTTTCCATTTATTTATTTATTTATT
>NW_008344599.1:442789-445699 GCF_000622305.1 Nannospalax galili | reverse complement strand
ATTTATTTATTTTGTGTGTAAGTGGTGGTGGTTCGGGGGTGTGGGTGGGGAGGGGGTGCTACAGTGTGTGTGTAGAGGTCAGAGTACAGTTTTTGGGAGTCAGCTTTTTCCTACCAAACTGGGTCCCAGGTATCAAACACAGGTCATCAGGTTTGGCAGCAAGCACCTTTAACTGCTGAGCAATCTCACTGGCTCTCTCCATGTCTTTTGTTTGTGCTTTGTGCCCCATTGGGTCTAATCAGGGCCGATTCAACAAGGGTGTGAAGCTATCTGCTGGAATATGAATAACTCTCCAGTGGCTATATCATTGAAGACAATGCCTTCTTCTCTCCCAGCACCCTGAGACAGCCATTAGCTCCTCTGCTGGGTGGGGTGGGGCCCCATGAGTTCCTCTCCCATCTGTGACTGAATATTTATGAGCTCTGTCCTATGCAGGCCCTATATAGGCAACTACAGCTGTTTGAGTTCATGTGTGCCATAGCTGTGTCATGCCCATAAGACAATGTTTCATAGCCCTTCTCCTCATCCAACTCTTACATTCTTTCTGCCCCCTCTTCTACAATGTTTTCTGAGCCTTAGAAAGGGTAATATGGTTGTCCCATTTAAGGCTGAGCACTTCACAGTTGCTTGTTTCCAGCATCTTGACTAGCCAGAAATCTGCATTAATTGCTTTTAGTGGCAAAGAGAAGCTTCTTGATGAAGGCCGAGACCCGCACTGGTCTATGGATATAAACATAGATGTTTAGAAGGCAGTTTGACAACATGTCTGTTTAGCAAAAAAGTAGTAAGCTCACCCTTAGTGCCTGTGACCTTCCCCAGTCATGGACCTTTGACCAGGACCACAGTATGTAGGGTAAACTCCCTCTATGGAGCGGGCTTCAGATCCATTCAGAAATCAGTTGGTTACCCTGGTTCGAATTCTTTCATGAATTGGCAACAAATGGTTTTAAGCCTTTCTCTCTTGGTCTCTCTGTCTTTCTGTCTGTCTCTGTCTCTCTGTTTGCCCCCCCCCCCCAGTGCTGGGAATTGAGCTTAAGGCCTAAAACATACTAGGTAAACATTCTACTCCTGAGCTCTATTCCAGGTTTTTTTCTTTTTTAAACAAGATCTCATGTGGGCTCTTCTCTAACTTGCTATGTGGTTTCTTTAAGAAGAGGCTGCTGGCGTTGAACTCGTAATCCTACTGTCTCTACCTCCCAAGTACTATGATTATAGGTATGTACCACTACAGCTAGCTAATTTTTTTTTTGTATTGATCTATTGAACTGTTTAAGAGAATACTGATATTTAGGAAAATATCCTGATAAAACACTCATGGTGAAAAAAGTGACTTAAATATTTCAGGAACCAGTACAGTTTTTAAAAACTTTTTACAAGGTAGTTGGCTTGTTCTGCATAAGAAAGGCAAGAAATTTTAAAAACTATTTTATTTAAGGTGTATGAGTATATTGCCTGCATGTGTGTAAGTGCACCCATGTCTTGCAATGCCTGTGGTGGTCAGAAGATGGAGTTGGATCCACTGGAACTGGAGTGACAGATGGTTGTTAGCTGCCATGTGGGTGCTGGAAATTGAACCTGGGTCCTCTGCAAGAGCAGTCAGTGCTTTTAACCAGTGAGCCATTTGGTTTTGATCATAGGAAGAAACAGGAGACAGAAGACAAGAGAGGATATAAAACCAGAGAGTTACATGGAATGAAAATTCCTGGCGGCAGAAAGCTTACTAGGGTAAAGATACCTAACAGTTAGTTGAAACTTTTTGCTGTATTATCTAGGTTAATTAAATTTGAAAGTGACACAAATCCAGTTCAGAGATGCTTGATGCTTACATAAAAAAGAATCTTAAAGACTTACATAGTTTGGAAAGATTCCAAGAGCGTTTGCACCACCTAAGGGAAAAATGGAAGCTAGAGCTGCAAAGCTGGACCAGAAACTTGAATTAATATTGTCAAATATTTCTTTCTTCTCCTTCCCCTCCCCTGCCTCTCTCTAAACCTTTCCCATCTGTGGTTGGCTATTTCCCTTTGAATTAACCTTGTTCTTTCCTACCATACATAGGCCTTTTCATGGGTAGGAAACATGGTTATGGCCAGACTCAGCTCTGTAACTCCAGGATTCTGTTCTAACTGGCTCCACTTATGCTGCTTATCCATTCCTTGAACCAATCATTAATACTAGGGAAATAGTATAATTGACCTGAACAGGTCATATGCCTCTATTTCTGCTCAGTGGCAGAAGGGTCTATTACAAGAACAGGAATGGAAATGTTTGAAGAATAAACCATTTTGTGTTGTTTCAGGGTAAACCAACCTCTCTTCCAAAAACTTTTGGTATAATCATGATTCATCCAGTGACCTTGTGAAAATGGGGATTTTAGGTGAAAATTATGAAATGGATCCTGGGCTTTGCCTAGTTTAAGGTAGGTAGGAAGGAATAGAGAGAGAGGCAAACACAAGTGGGTGACCAAATGTTCTGTAAATGGAAATAATTAACCAGAAGTAGGAATTTGGAAACAGGGGTAACCATGAGAGCCTTGCCTTGAAAGAGAACATTGGAGGACCACAGGGACTAGAATGGAAATTGTGTAACAAGGACTTAAGGGATACTTTTGCAAAAAAGCACCATATTAGTCAGTTTTCCATCATTGTGACAAATGTTTCAGAAAAACAATCCAAAAGAGGAAAGAATTTTTTTCAGCTCATGATTTTGGAGGTGCCAGTAGTTCATGGTCAGTTGGCCCCCATCACTGTGGGCCAGAGACAGATAGAATATCATGTTGGGGAGGCTGTGTTGGAACAGAGCTGCTTACTTCCTGTTAGTAGGCAAGGGGAGAGAGAGAGAGAGAGAGAGAGAGAGACAGAGAGAGAGAGAGAGAGAGAGAGGGGTGTCTCACTTTGTGGGCTCACACCTTTG
>NW_008344599.1:435639-442452 GCF_000622305.1 Nannospalax galili | reverse complement strand
GAGAGAGACAGAGACAGAGACAGAGAGAGAGACAGAGAGAGAGACAGAGAGAGAGAGAGAGAGAGAGAGAGGAGGCCAGGGACAAGATGCCCTTCAAAGGCATTCCCTATTTCTTTCTCCAACCAGGCCACACCTCCCATCACCTACTAGTTATGCCATCAATAGATTAATCCCCCCATAGAACTATATGGTAAGACTCAGTTGCTGAAGACACCATACATTTAGGTTGAAGGACACAGAGAAATCAAGATGGAGCTCAGCTGGAGGGTTCTTCCCTGATGGCTGGCTTTCATAGTGCTGGAAGGTGCAATGCAGGCTGCTGGGGGACAAAAGCCATCAACAGTCTTACCCACCTGTTAACCCTGAGAGCTATATAATACCAACCTCCCAGGCAAGATGTTGGTGTGATAGTAGCAAGACTGTCTTGAAGGTAACCAGTTGCTTTCTGATTAAATTTGAGACCTGTGCTACAGAAGGAAATTTATGACTGGTACTATAAACCTTGTCAAAAACTCATGGACGGAAGGTCATAAGCCCTAGGGGAGAAACTACTACTGCTGTTTTGATAAATGAACATGTTGTCAAACTGCCTTCTAAACATGTGTGTTTATACCTATAGATTAGGAGCCCTTGGCAGTTAATGGCTGCTAGAGGAGGGGGAACCATTTTTCTTCAGTGCTGTAGCCATTGGTAAGTTGCCTGTGTTCCAGTAAATAACCCCACAGCTATGCTCATGGATACAATTCAAATTAAAGTCAGTGGATCATTAAAAAAGGGGAGGGGTCTGGAGAGACTGCTCAGTGGTTAAGAGCACTGGTTGCTCTTGCAGAGGACCAGGTTTGGTTCCCAGTACCAATAAATGGTGGCTAGCAACCATCCATAACTCTAGTTCTAGGAGATATGAAACCCTCTTCTGACCTCTGTGGGCACTGCACAACACAGGTGCACTTACATACATGCAGGTAAAACACGCATACACATAAAATCAAAATTAAACAAAGAAAAGAAAAAAACTGCATGAAAATAGGAGGGAGAATTTTGGAAAAAAGGGATCCAGAGGGAGTGGGAGAGGGATAAAAGAGAATAATAGAGGGATGGATGTGATCAAAATACATTATATACATGTTTGGAATTTTTCATAGATTAAATAAAAATGTTATTAAATAGACTAATCCATTGGTTAGGTTAGCGTCATCATGATTCAATCACTGAGAGTTATTGGATCTACCAACTGGGACTAAACTTTCAACATCTGAACTTTTTTCAAGGATTCTTCATATCCAAACTGTAACAAGTACATTCATGACTTTTCACTTGGGCCTGCAGGTGCCTGATGGGTAATTAAAGGCAGGATAAAGTTTGGCATCTCTGTCTTCATTTTGTATCGTTCTCTTACTTTGGGTCAGATTCCTGCTCAATTCTGCATATAGACATGTTAATCCCTTAAGGAGTGCCTATATAAAAACTGGCAATACAAGATTAATTAGCTTTAAATTTACTTATCTTACTTTCCTTCAATACTGAAAGCATCAAGACAAAAGCAACTAAGGCATTTTATTGCCACCTTTTAGAAAATCTATGTCTCTGACAAAGTATATGAAAGTCTCTAGTCCTTTTCTCTAAAACTGTAGTCATGCTGGATTCTAGGAATAGTCAAGTCTTGCAGGCAGATCACCGCATGATGAGACTGTGCCCAACAAGCAGGAGCAAGTACTCCATGACAGGAATGGAGAACATTCATCTCATGAAGGGAAGGAGCCCTTCATGATTGATTTCTTAAGTGATGATAGTGACAGTGACATCTCTGGAGGTGCCTGACAGAGCCAGAAAGGAGCTAATTATCAACCAGACTATACCTTGACATGGACTGCTTAGTTATGCATGTCTCTTGCCCCCTGCCTCATTTCTTCCTTTAGTAAACCTAAAGCTCATCACAGAACTCCCAAAGACAGGGCTCGAATGCATTGATTTCTCTTTTCTCAATATATTGATTGAATTCCTTTCTTACCATTTTTTTCTTTTCAATGTATATTTTTATTGATTTTTTTGTGCATTTCATATAATACATTTTAATCATATTTAGATCTCCTTCCCCTAACTGCATTCCCCACACCTCATAGCCTGCCCACAGGATTTCATGCATTCTGTCTGTCATATATGCTAAGGCTAGCGAGTCAAGTTTTATACCAGATGTCCCTTGGTGTGAGTTCATCCACTGGAGCCTGTTCAACTTATCTAGCATCACTCCCTAAAGATCAGCTGTCCCTCACCCAGCAATGATTAGCTGCCAGTAGTTCCTAGGCTAAGACTGGGGACTTCTGTCCATTTCCCCAGTTGTGTAAGCTGTCACTATTGTTGTAAGATCATATAAGCAAGTTCCCAGAAGCCTGGAAGACTCTCTTTCCTTATGGTCATGCACCATCCCTGGCTCTTACTCTGTTTCTGTCCCTTCTTCTACAATGGTCCCTAAGCCCTAGGTGGGTGAGGTTTAATATAGGAGTCCTATCCAGACACTCTGCAGTCTCTTATTTTCTACTCTTTGGTCAGTTGTGGTCTTCTGAGTTAATCACCCTCTGTTGCATGAGGAAGCTTTGCTGGTGATAATTGAGGGATGCATAACTATTTTCTACTTCCTGTTCCATTATGTTCCCTGAGCCTTAGGTGTTCCATTGTAGATGTATCACTTAAGGCTGGGCATCTCAGACACTTATTCTCTGTGTGTGACCAGTTGTAGAACTCTGTTTTTGTTTTTTTGTTTTTTTTTGTCTTTTTGGTTTTTTGTCTCCCTGTAGCCCCAGCTGGCCAGGAACTCGCTATGTAGACCAGGCTGGCCTCAAACTCACAGAGACCTGCCTGTCTCTGCCTCCCAAGTTCTGGGATTAAAGGCGTGCGCCACCACGCCTGACCAGTTGTGGAATTCTCTAACAGTCTCCGTCTGTTCCAAAAAGAAGCTTCTTTGGTGACTGGCATACTTGTCAGGGTAGTCTGCAGGTCTCAGGTAGGAAGATCAGCTCCTTTTTTACCATTTACCAATTGCCTTTTCTTTTTGATTTCTGGGGTGAGTGGTCAGACCTAATTTGTTGGAACTCTCCTAAGTCAGACTCCCTAAAGCCTAGGACTCTGGAAACAGCTGGAATTTATGTCCCACTGATGTAACACATAGAAAATTGAAGCCTATTTCTTCCATTAGGTTCTTCAAAGATTTCCCTGCTGAGGACTTTTAACTGTAATATTGGTGGTGCTTCTTATCTCACTGGCTGGTATTTAACTTCTGCTCTCTGGATCGAGCTTTCCATAGTTGTCACGAACCTTCATGTAGTGGTGAGCTTTCATACCAACTCCATCTTGGAAAGCTTATGCTGGTCTGGGGAAACACTCATGCAGACCTAGCCTACTAACTGTGGATGGTTATTTTCTCTCTGCTCTGTGGTTTCAGGTTCATCTGCTGTAGCCTTTCTCCCCACTGTCTATACTCTAGAGGGCATATACCTCTCTGAATGATCTACCTATCATTCCACTGAAGCCTGTCTAACTGGCTTGAGGTAAAGGGAAAATCTCTTCCCCACAGGAAACAGAAGTAGAACAGAATATTGCAGGTCCTTTCAAAGAAATCCTTTTTTTCCCTCCTCTTCAACTTCAACTCCTGATGTAGGTGATGTGGTAACAGCCATAATACCAGGTTTAGTTGTATCCTTTGTAAATACCCAAATGAGTGCCCAAGCTTTGTCATATGGGGACAACTTAGCCCCAAGCTTTGTCATATGGGGACAACTTAGCATGTATTTTTTTTTTTTTTTGATTTTGGTTTTGGAAACTCTTATTAAAACTAAACAAGAAAGAACCCCATCTGAATTTCTTTTGCACATGTATTATCCCACCTAATAATTTAGGTATCTTGGTCCCATTTTACACACGGGGACATTGAGAATTAGAAAGGTTAAATGGCTTGTTCTCACTTGTAGTAACTTGGTCCCATGGGGACAGTGAGAATTAGAAAAGTTAAATGGCTTGTTACACCGATAGTAACTGGCAGGAACAGAACATGAACCCAGATGTCTCTGATTTCAAGTTTGAGCTTTTTTCTCTTTACAGCCGTGAATTGATTATCATGGAGGTCTGACCTGGAGTTTTTTGGTTCATGCTATGAATTGGTGTGAAGAACCTTGCTCAAGTGCTGGAGCCTCTGACTCAGTACTGTGTTCTTAGTTCATCCACCTCTGTGCCTGAGTTTTCCTTTATGTAAGCTGTGGAACATAAGGGCAATACTTAAAAAACAATTTCCCAATAGAACTGCACTGATGATGAGGTTTGGGGGTGGGTGGGTAGGAAAAAACAGTAGAACTAAAATTTATTGAACATCTACAGCTGTGTCAGATGGTCTCTGTGATAGGTTATTTATATATACTACTTAGTTTATTCAGGGTTGATAATATTCTGCAACTAGTACAGCATAGTCACTGGCCAATGAGGATGGTACTGGCCACTAAGGGTACTGACAGCAGAGCTGGGCTAATAAGAACTGCTAGGGCACGCTAAGTGACTTACCCAAGGCTGGACAGCTAGTGAGGGAGGGCCAGGATTTATTCTCAGGTCTTTCCCACAACTAAGTCCATCCTCTTTCCAGCTACTTGAACGTTTCAGAAGAAAGCAGTCACACAAAGGCTGGCTATTTTTCTCAGAGGTAGAATTCTGATGTTATTTGCATAAGGATAAACAAGACTAAGAAGTTTCATTTTTATGTTCCCCCTGTTTTTGATCTGTATTTCACATGCTTCTGGTCAATCAATAGAGTTTAGTCATAAGCTTCAAAATCTGGTCAACGCTTTACTTTCTCTCTTTGAGATAGCACTCCCAATCTAGGTGTCTTTAAACCCTGAAAGCAATACTCAAGAAAAAGAAAGAAAGAGAGGATTGGAAAGAAGATCAAGAAGAGGGATGGAGGAAGAGAGGGAGGAAGGGAGGAAAGAGAGCAAGCAAGAGAGAGAGAACAAGTGAGAGCAAGAGAGCAGGGCTGGCTTTGGAGCTTGTATCTACACGTTTAATCAGACAGGCTCACGATGACTGGAAAGTTTGCAAATGTAGAAGTCATTTCTGGCTTCCTAACAGCTTTCAACATCAAAGGCTTTGGAGACCTCAGTAAATTCACTCAGTACTTGAGCTGTGATGATCATGACTAGAGAGGGGAGGTGAAGTGAAAGGTGGCCTCACCAATTACTTGTGGAAAAACCAAGGACAAACAGGAAGAATTGAAGAGGAAATGACTCATAAAGGAGGGAAGAGGGTACTCTCTCCACTTTTATTATCCCCTCACAGAGAAGAGAGTTTCCATTAGCTTTGCTTTCAGAGTTTTCCTTCAACAACAAAGCAAACCCTCCTAAATCCCTTCTGTGAAAGAGATTCACTTTTTCCAGACACCACACACTTCCCTGCCCTCGTCTTCCACTCTGACTTCTTGTGAGCCATCTTACCATTGAACGTTATGTTTGGTAATTATTATTGATGAAAACAGTGGATGATTTGTCAATAGATTATTTAGAAAATGGTCACAACTGGTAAAATTTGCCTGAAAAGCCCTTGGGTTTAGAAAACCTTCAGCGGGATGTTTTTTGTTCAGACCTAGGCCCCCAAACTTGTTCTGAAAAAGGAACAACTGTTTAACAAAGATGTGTTGAAACTATAAAGAGTGTGTTTCCGTTTTCCCATGGTAGGTGGGGTGGGAGAATGTTGTGCTGGTAAGCATTTAACAGCCACTTTTCCAATAAAAACAATAAACAGATAAAAGATAAAACTTTGATTCATAGCAGTTTCTCATTTCCGCAATAGCATTTGTACCAAATCATTGAGCTGGGAAAAGATGTGCGTTAGTATATAGTATGTCATTATAAAGTAAGCAGATATAAACAATCTCGAGAACAAGGAGGACTCAAAGTGGGCTCCTAGGAAGCATGCTTAAGATGTCCTTGTGCAGGAATGAGCAATGAACTCTGAGGACAGTGACTTAAATAACTTGATTTTAATGTGTTTACTGTTCATTTTTTAAAAAAAATGTGTTTTATTTTTGTGTGTATGTGTATAGTGTGTGTATGTTTGTATGTATTTGTGTGTGGAGGCCACAGGCTGACACTGGATTCCTTCCTCTATCATTTGACACCTACTGTTTTGAGACAGGGTCTCTCCCTGAGCCTGGGGCTCACTGATTGGGTAGACCGGCTGACCACCAAGCTCTGGAGATCTGCTTGTCTCCATTCTTTCCTACCATGCTAGGGAGGCTAGGGTTACAGATGCACACATGCTACCATGCCTGGCTTTTATGTGGGTGCTGGGGAACTCGGGTCCTCATGTTTATGCAGCAGGCACTTTACCAGTGGAGCCATCTTCCCAGCCCCTGGCTTTCTATTTTGTGCGGTGCTTCAGATTCCTGTCCTTGTCCTGAAGAATGAGACAGACACAGACTTGCATTGGTGGTCCTTGGAGGGGCAGAGCCCATGATTGTGATGAAATAGAAGAGAGACACCTGTAGAGGGCCGGATGACTACAGGATTGGGAAGACTGTAGGAGCTGGAATTTGGAGAGGATACAGTGATAGGAACCATCCTTTCCCCACCAGCTGGGAAGCTTCAGAAATGCAGATTTCCAATTGATGATGTGCAAATCTTGAGATATTTTGCTTCGATTTTAGAGGAAAGGGTGGTCTCAAAAAGCAAAAGACCAAAAGCATTTGGTTTAAGTACTTTAGAAACATTTTGTGTTAAGATGGCTTAAATAAATAAATATGACACAAAGAGATTATTGTCCTTGGGTACTGGATAAATT
>NW_008344599.1:430447-435597 GCF_000622305.1 Nannospalax galili | reverse complement strand
GATTCCTTTCTGGATCAAGGGGTGGCATGGCATAGGTACAAAATGTAAGTCCCAAAAGTTAGGCTAGTAAAATTATTACAAAAATTACTCTAGAGTTTCAGAAGCTGTTAAAAAGGTTACTACATGCTCTTATCCAAAAGCTCTATAGGAAGCTCTTGGGTCATCTCTCAGATCCTACCCTTTCTTCATTTGTATAGAATCAGTGATAACTGTGTTCTTAGAACACAGCATAAATGAAACAGCAGGTTAGAAGGTCCTGGGGTTAGAAGAGGCAAGCTCTTACAAAAGAAATAATTTTTATTCTCTTGATAGGGCAGGAGATTATAGGAAAACTTATTAAAGCACAGTAATTAATAGCTTCAATGACTACCATAATTCACCAGGAAACTGTGAAATAGTTTATTAAAGAAGGAAGCTGTTAATTAAACAGCCTACACAGGTTTTCATGAATATGTTTCCCCACAAAGAAGCTACTTGAAGAGAGTCTGAAAAACAATGTGTTAACGTAAGTTACTTTGTTCCTTAAGGATGTTGTATAAATGTAAGCCATTCATTTTTATATTTGAGGTATGAAAAACTTCTGTAATCATTTTGCTTATTTTTCATATTTGTGTTACATACTTACCATTTGTGTTAATAAACAGTGTTTTATCTAACTACTTTTCCACTTGATGTTTTGCTTCCCTCTCATTTGTAATTTAGAACCAAAGCACACGTTCTTCTCAATCAGCTTCCTACTTGTGCTGTGAACCTCTGCCTTTGTATCATAGTCATCAAGCATGAGGCCTTGGATTAATCTCTAAAAACTTTCCCATGCCCATATACGATCAGTTTCCCATGCCCATGACGGTCCCTTAGCTGTTCCATTCCTCCATTGTCTTCTTCTGGTTTTCCCTCCTAAACCCTGGCAACTATTGCTTTTCTTTCTGGGCTTTTGATTACTCTAGACATCTCATTTAAATGTAATCATACATGATTTGCCTTTTCTTTTCCTTTTTGGATATAGTATCAGTATGTAGTTCCAGCAGGTTGGCTGGCCTCAGACTCCTAAGTGGCAGAATCACAGGCATGCACCAGCTATTTGTCTTTTTGTGTCTGGCACTCCACTCACCAAAATGTTCTCAAGGTCCATTTGTGTTATAGTATGTGACAGGATTCCTTTTATTAGGGCTGAATATCTACTAAGTTTTTAATTTCAATGATTACATGCTCAGTCTATGGCTATAAATTTTATGAACACTTGCTCTTTGCATTATTTATATTTAAGTTTTTAAATTACTATTTATTTATTTATTTATTTATTTATTTATCTGTCTATCTTCTATGTGTGTGTAAGTATATGTGGATGCATATGTACCACAGCATATGTGTGGAGGTCAGAGGACAACTTGTGGGAGTCAGTTCTCTCCTTTCACCTTGTAGGTCCCAGAGGTTGAACTCAGGTCATCAGGGTGGTAGCAAACACCTTTACCCACTGAGCCATCTCTGGCCCTATTTATGTTTTTAATCTTTCTTTCTTTCTTTCTTTCTTTCTTTCTTTCTTTCTTTCTTTCTTTCTTTCTTCCTTCCTTCCTTCCTTCCTCCCTCCCTCCTTCCCTTCCTCCCTCCCTTCTTTCCTCCTTTCCTCCTTCCCGCCTTCCTCCTCTCTTTCCACTTTCTTTTATACAGGGTCTTGCTATGTTGCCCAGGCTGGCCTTGAGCTCATGATCCTTTTGCCTCAGATTTCTAAGTGATGGGATTGTAGATGTGTACCACTACACCCAGTATATTTTAAGTACTTTTACTTTTTTGATTTATTTTTTAATTTTTAATTTTATTTAATTATTTTTAAAAAATAATTTATTGAGAATTTCATACATGCATATAAGATGTTTTGATCAAATCCATGCCCACTCCCTCCCTCCCCCTTCTGAAGAGGTAACCCTAAAATCTTTTAAGGACTAGATACAAGCTCCCAAATACTTTTGATATTTTTGGCCTTTGGGATAGAGTATGTTGTTAATACTCCCTCCCCTCCAATTCCTCCCATATCTCCCCATCACTTTTTTCTGATAAGTTCATCTACTCTTTC
Organism: Nannospalax galili; assembly: GCF_000622305.1. Classification (NCBI taxonomy): domain Eukaryota; kingdom Metazoa; phylum Chordata; class Mammalia; order Rodentia; family Spalacidae; genus Nannospalax; species Nannospalax galili. The sequence continues at coordinate 433,526 of NW_008344599.1, read as the reverse complement.
TTCTTCTTTGATTTTTTTTTAATGGGGCTTTTGGCTACTCTAACATTCCCCCCTCTGAAGAGGAACCCTAAAATCTTTTAAGGGTTAGATAAAAGCTCCCAAATACTCTCGATATATTTGCCCTTTGGAATGGAGTATGTTGCTAAGAGGCCTAAGGACATTGTGAGTTTTAGTCAACAAACTGGCTACTTTTCTTTGGGGTCTTTTTACCCTAACTGCCTAGTCAATTCCTACCTCCTATTCTTATCACACCATCCTCTGAAGGGGTTACCCAACTTGTGGATAGGGAATCGGGACGCACACCACTCTGGCTTCTTCCATACTGAACAGGGACGCAGGTGAGGCAATTGGGGTACCCCTTTAGTGGGTCTATCTGAAAGACTCCCAAATTGCATAACTCTTATCTGTAGGGGGAAAAAGAAATTCCTTGACTAGTGAATAGGAGATGTGAAGGAGAAGTAGAGGCAAGAGTAATTATCGTTACAAGTTCTAGACAGGCAACTAGAAAAAAGTCAGAACAAGGCTATTTTCAAATGTTCATATGAGAGTCCATTGGAATTTCTTGACAAGGGCTTCCGAAAACATCCCTCTATTGGGTTCTTCCTCATTTTTCTTTTGTCTGCCAAGGTTGGACTCTAGAGTGATGGATTCAGGATTTGCTTGCAGGTATTTTGATAGCTGTTGAAGTGGTTAGAATCGGTCAGTTCCTTCTCAATGCTTCTAGATAGGGGGAGAAAACAAATGTATTCATCATTTTAGAACAATAGTGGGTTATCCCCCTTAGCTACAGGTGGGCATTACAGTATTGCAGACCAAGATTTGAAGCCTTACTTCTGAGCAGCACTTTCTGATTAGGAACAAAATCATCAATGAGAAATAATTGTCTAAATAACTTTTTATATGGACTTTAGCTTAATGTCTGAAAAGTATAATCCCTTAAACTCTTAAAGAAACGTACTGATGACTTTACTCTTTGGTTATACTTTCCTTTTGGGTGTTTAAGACCATACAGTTGGCCCAAATACATCAATTTATTTTTACACTTAAGGATGTTTGAAGATCTGTTCCTCAGGGGTCACATGGGCTTGGGAGGAGTCCCTGGCTCCTTTCTTTTACCAGTTCCATCTATGTGAAGGTAAGTCAAAGGTCCTATTTGACCGTGTCTGGGTTCACTTGGAAGCATGGATGAGATGTTTCCTCTGTGTTGACCCTCCTTTTTGTAGACTGGATACTGGTTCAAGTCCATTTGATGGGGTCTCCATGTCCTCCCTGAACAAGAGGACAGGTGACTCACCACAGTTACAGGGCATTTTGAGAGATATTTCATAGTCCTCTGGAACTTAGTCAACCTTGGAGAGCAAGGGGCAAAAACTGTCCTTTAAGTCCCTCTGACCAGATTAGTATAGGACTGAAAGTATACATCCAATAAGGTTAGTTCCACCAGTCTGGTACTTTTAATTACCTTGTGCTATGTAGATAAAGCTTGGGTAAAAAACCAAATATTCTCAGATAAACTTTGACTACATACATATTTTGTTTCTTAAACTAGTTGACTAAACTATGGCCATAGACATTTTAAGATTATGTGTATATTATTTTTGTCTCATTCTTTATATATATATCATAACAAACCTAAACAGACCTTCATCACTTTCTTAGGCTTTCTCATTTTTTATATTTTGGAAAATATCTCCACTCCTATATCATTTTACCACCTTTTACATTCTCATTTTCTTTTTAAAAAATAATTATGAGACATAATAGCATTAACAAATAAATTTTCCATCTGTTGTAAGACTTCTTTTCCTGGGGATGCTAAGCAGTGCTTATTCCCTTTTAAGGTTCTAGTGTCAAGCCAATGTTTGATTAAAGTTTTACTGGGGAACCAATGAATTTATTGAGCTTACTTACTGGATAACTGAGGGGTTGCTGAGGTGTATGTATGACCTGAGGGTATGCACACTAGATAGCCTTTACCCAGCATGGGTCATTCCTTCTCTTCCTAGCCTTCCCTAGATTGTATACTTTATCCCTCCCCAAATCCAGAAGGCTGTGTGTGATTAGAGTCAAATTACATACAGTTGGCTGGGAAGAGTGGCTCGATAATGCAGTGAGGGTCCAATGACCCTGCTTGGCCCTCCTTTAACGAATGAACACAACCGTCAGCAAGCCCAATTGTGACGATGTTTAGCGATCAGGCACAGCTAAAGTTGTGATGATGGTAGATATTATAGGCAGTAGAGACTGCTGTACAGCATCATCTTATTAAAAGAACCTCTAATTTAAAAGGTTTTGGTGCTAGGATCCACATATGAGGGAGAACATATGCCATTTGCTTTTCTGAGTCTCTTACTTCACTTAGTATGACAGTTTCTAGGTCCATCCATTTACCTGCAAATGTCATTATTTCATCTTTTTTCCTGCTGAATAGAACTCCATTGTGTAAATATATCACATTTTTGTTAACCACTTGTCAGTTGAGGGGCACTTGGGTTGCTTCCATCTCTTAGTTATTGTGAAAAGAGCAGCAAAAAACATGGTTGTACAAGTGTCTCTATAATAGGATGAGTCCTTTTGCCAAGGAGTGGTATAACTGGGTCATATGGTAGGTTCATTTTTAGTTTTTTAAGAGTTCTCCACACTGTTTTCCATAGAGGCTGCACAAGTTTGCAATTCCACCAGCAGTGAATGAGTGTTCCCCTCTCTCCACATCCTTGCCAGAATTTGGTGTCATTTGTTCTCTTGATCCTAGTCAGTCTGATTGGGGTAAGGTGATACCTTAGGGTGGTTTTAATTTGCATTTCCCTAATTAATAACAATGTTGAACACTTTTTGAGCTGTTTCTTAGCCATCTTTATTTTTTCCTTTGAGAACTCTCTGTTTAGCTCTTTAGCCCATCTTTCAATTGGGTTTCTTCTTGACTTGGTTCTCTGTTTTTTAAGTTCGTTATATATGCTGGTAATTAAACCTCTATTAAATGTGTCGCTGGTGAAGATTTTCTCCCATTCTGTGGGTTTTCAGTTTGTTTCCTTGGTTGTCTCCTTTGATGTACAGAAGCTTTTTAGTTTAATGAGGTCCC
>NW_008344599.1:380574-429907 GCF_000622305.1 Nannospalax galili | reverse complement strand
TCATGAGTATGGGAGGTCCTTCCATCTCCTGGTGTCTTTCTCAATCTCTTTCTTTAACAATTTAAAATTTTCATTGTAGGGATCTTTGGCGTCTTTGGTCAGATTTATTCCAAGATATTTTTTTTGCAGCAATTGTGAATGGGAGCATTTCCCTGTACTCTTTCTCCAATTGCTTGTTACTGGTATATAGAAAGGCTACTGATTTTTGTAGATTGATTTTATAACCTGCCACTATACTGAAAGTGTTGATCAATTTTAGGAGTTTTCTGGTGGAACTTTTGGGATCTCTTAGGTATATTATCATATCATCTGGAAAAAGTGATGATTTGACTTCTTCTTTGCCAATTAGTATTCCTTTAATTTCCTTCTCTTGTCTTACTGCTCTAGCAAGAGTTTCAAGCACTATGTTGAAAAGGAGTAGAGATAGTGGATATCCTTGTCTGGTTCCTGATTTTAATGGGAATCCTTCAAGTTTTTCTCTGTTTAGAATGATGCTGGGTGTGGGTTTGTTGTATATAGCTTTAATTATGTTGAGGTATGGTCTCTCCAGTCCAATTCCCTCTAGGACTTTGAACATAAATGCATGCTGAATTTTGTCAAAAGCCTTTTCTGCATCTATTGAGATGACAATGTAAATTTTGTCTTTGAGTCCATTTATATGATTAATGACGTTTATTGACTTGCATATATTGAACCATCCCTGCATCTCTGAAATAAAGCCTTCTTGATCATGGTGAATGACCTTTTTGATATACATCTGTATGCAGTAGGCAAGCATATTCTTGTGAATTTTTGCATCTATGTTCATTAAGGATATGGGTCTATAGTTTTCTTTTTTTGGCTATGTCTTTACCAGGTTTGGATGTTAGAGTGATGCTGGCTTCATAGAAGGAATTTAGGAGTTCTCCCTCTGTTTCTGTCATTTTGAATAATTTAAGTAGTATTGGTTGGAGGTCTTCTTTAAATGTCTGGTAGAATTCTGCTGTAAACCCATCTGGGCCTGGGCTTTTTTTCAGTCAGGAGGTGTGATGGTTTGAATGAAAATGTCCCCCATAGGCTCCAAGTGTTTGGACATTTTGTCCCCAGATGATGGCACCGTTTTGAGAGGTTTTGGAAAGTGTGGCTATCCTGGAGGAAGTATGTCACTGGGGGTGGGCTTAGAGAGTTCTTAAGCCCTGCCATATCTCTAGTCGCTCTCTTGCTTCCTGTGCCTGCATGATGATGTGAGAGCTTAGCTTCTGCTGCTCCTGCTACAGCCACCTCTAGCCACCATGCCTCCCTGCCATGATGGACTGTAATTCCCCTGGAACCGTAAGGTCAAATAAATTCTTCCTTCTATAAATTGCTTTGGTCAGTGTTTCTATCACAGCAACAGAAAACTAACTAATATAGTAATTGGTACCAGAGAGTGGGCTGTTGGCTGTGAAGAACCTGAACAAGTGGGGTTTTGAAGAAATGTAGAAGACTTTGGAAGGTTGTAGAAAAGTGGTTGATTGCTGTATGTGGAGCTTAACAGGCCATTCTAGTAGGTGCCTGGAAGAAAGTAGTGATGAGAATAATGTAGTTTCAGAGGGAAATAAGGACTTAAGCAGCAATTGGGATATTTTTGGCAAAGAGACTGGCTGGAGTCTGCCCACAGCCAAAAAGCTTGCCTGAGGCTAAGTTGAAAAGCCATGGACTAATTTCTCTGGTGGAAGAAATTTCGAGACAACCTAATGTAGAAATGGTGGCATGGCTATTAATGGTGAATATTATACAGATTTACAGAGAAAAAGAGCAAATGGAGCAGAAAGAAATACAGAATGTACAGGATGGGTTGAAAAAGAGCACTAGGAAGACTAATGTTGGAGCCCTGGCAAGTGATGGAGAGGATCCCATTGATAAGGAGATTAAAGTGATTAAGGAGGGGCCTAGAGATTCAAACAATGGAGAGAGTGCCTCCAGGGCAAGACCACATCCAGTTAAGCTTCAACTTGTGAAAGGAAAATGCTGCAGGGACCACTGAAGATAAAAGCTTCTAAAGTGGATAAAGCAGGCTGGAGTCCATCCCAAACTTGCAGTGAAACTTGGCAGTGTTGTTCACCTGGTGCTGTCTTTAGAGGCATGAAAGATGCAAGAGTGAAGGGGTCATCAGTTCTTCCTCTGCGGTTTCAGAGAGCTGTTGAGGCCAGGCAGTGTGCAGCAGGGGTTCTCCTGCCTAGAGAAGGCCCTGATAGGCCATTGCGTGAAGCTGTGAAGGTGAAGCCTGGTTGGCAATGGAGACCCCAAGAAGTTCATGAAGCCAGAGCTGTGAGGCATCTGCCAAGAAGACCTGCATACAGGGAGTGGTACCACCACAAGAGAGAGATGTTTGTTGCATGCAGCAAAGCTAGAAAGCCTGAGCCATCTAAGCCCTTTGGAAGTAAAGTCCCAGAAGTTGGACATGGAGCTACTGGATTTGGTATTTGCCCTCCTGGTTTTAGGTCTTGTTTTGGTCCAGTATTTTCTTACTATGCCTCCATTCCTCCCTTTTGGAATCGTAATGTGTATTCGGTTCCACTGTATGTTGGGAGTATGTAATTTGTCTTTTGATTTTATAGAGGCTTACAGTTAAGATATTTACCTGAGTCTCAGGATAGACTTTGGACGGTGGAATTTTAAATAGTATTGAGACTGATAACGACTATGGGGACTTTTAAGGTTGGACTAAATGCATTTTGCATTTTATATGGTCATAAGCTTATGGGGGCCAGGGGGTGGAATGTGATGGTTTGAATGAAAATGTCCTCCATAGCTTCCAAGTTTTTGGACATTTTGTTACCACATGATGGTGCTGTTTGTGATGTTTTAGAAACTGTGGCTATCCTGGAGGAAGCACATCACTGGGGGTGGGCTTAGAGAGTTCTTAAGCCTTGCCATATCTCCAGTTGCTCTCCTGCTTTCTGTGCCTGCATGATGATGTGAGAGCTTAGCTTCTGCTGCTCCTGCTCCAGCCACCTCCAGCCACCATGCATCCCTGCCATGATGGACTATAATTCCCCTAGAACCATAAGCTCAAGTAAATTCTTCTTTCTATAAATTGCTTTGGTCAGTATTTCTATCACAGCAACAGAAAACTAATACAGTAATCTTTGTATTACTGTTTTGATGTCCTTATATGTTATGGGTCTGTTTAAACTGTTGATCTCTTCTTGGTTTAACTTTGGTGGTTCCTATGATTTTCAATATCCATCTATTTCTTCTAGATTTTCAAATTTAGTAGTGCATAGGTTTTTAAAATATTCCCTTATAATGGCCTGAATCTTTTGGGTGTCTGTTATGATGTTTCCCCTTTCATCTCTGATTTTGTTGATTTGGATTTGCTTTCTTTCTTTTGGTTAACTGGGCTAAGGGTCTGTCTATCTTCTTTAGCTTTTCAAAGAACCAGCTCTTAGATTCATTGACTTTTTTTTTTCTTATTGCTTTCTTTGTTTCTAGTTCATTAATTTCTGCTCTGATTTTTGTTATTTCTTCTCTTCTGCTGGGTTTGGGTTTCATTTGTTCTTGCCTTTCCAGCATCTTGAGTTGTAGTGTTAGGTCATTTATTTGGCTCTTTCTAATTTTTTAATGTAAGCACTTAGAGCTATAAACTCCCCTCTTAGGACCGTTTTTAAAGTGTCCCAGAGGTTGTGTTGTGTTGTATTATCATTTTTGTTGAATTCCAGGAATTCTTTTATTTCTTTTTTAATTTCTCCTTTAACCCACTCATTGTTTAGGAGTGTGTTGTTTAATTGCCATGAGTTCATGTAGTGACTAGGGCTTTGTCCAGTGTTGATTTTGAGTTTTATTACATTGTGGTCCAATAGAATGCATGGAATTATTTCAATTTTTTTGTATTTGTTGAGGTTTGTTTTGTGGCCCAGTATGTGGTCAATTTTTGAAAAAATTCCATGGGGTTCTGAGTAGAAAGTCTATTCTTTGGTGTTTGAGTGGAATATTTGAAAGATGTCTGTTAGGTCCATTTGATGCATGGTATCATTTAATTCAGACGTCTCTCTGTTTATTCTTTGTCCAGTTGACCTGTCTAATGGAGACAGTGGGGTATTGAAGTCCCCTACTATTACTGAGTTGGGGTTAATCTGTGTCTTAAAGTCCTGTAGTGTTGTTTTTATGAATTTGGGTGCACCAGAGTTTGGTGCATATATGTTAAGGATTGTAATATCTTGTCGGTTAATTGTTCCTTTGATCAGAATTAAGGGACCCTCCTTATCTCTTCTGATTAGTTTTACTTTGAATTCTATTTTGTCAGACATTAGATTTGCAACCCCTGCTTGTTTCTTAGTACCATTTGCTTGGAATATTCTTTTCTATCCTTTTACCTTAAGGTAGTGCCTGTCCTTGAAGGTGAGATGGGTTTCTTGCAGACAGTGAAGAGTTGGATTTTGTTTCATTCACTTAGCCTGTGTCTTTTGACTGGGGAGTTCAGTCCGTTGATACTTAAGATTATTTTTGAAAGATGTGAATTGGTTGCCATCATTTTGATTGCTGTTTGTATTCTCTATCTAATTTTGTGTTTCCTCAATTATACCTTTATTTATTATCTTTCATTGCCCCTGGGGTATAGTTATTTCTCTCTCTCTGCTCTCTGTATTGCTTCAAGTATTCTTTGAAGGCCTGGTTTTGTGGACCTGTATTCTTTCAAGCTATTTGTGTCATGGAAAATTTTTCTTTCCCCCTTAACTACAATAGACATTTTTGCTGGGTGAAGTATTCTGGGCTGGCATCTGTTGTCATATAGAACTGGAGGTACCTTGGTCCAGGCTCTTTTGGCTTTCATAGTTTGCATTGATAAGTCAGCTGTAATTTGGGCTTTCTTTGTATGTGACTTGTTGTTTTTCTTTTGCTGCTTTCAGTATTCTCTCTTTGTTTTGTGCATTTAGTGTTTTTACTATGATATGTCATTGGGAGTTTCTTTTCTGATCCTGTCTATTTGGTGTTCTATGTGCTTCCTGTATTTGTATGGGGATGTCTTTCCTTAATTTTGGGAAATTCTCTTCTACAGTCCTGTTTAAGATTTGGTCAATACCATTAACCTGAAATTCTTCTTCCTCTATTCCTATGATCCATAGATTTGGTCTTTTCATGGTGTCCCACATCTCTTACATATTCCATTCTTGTGTTTTCTAAAATTTTCCACAATCTTTGCTTTAGTGGGCCAATTCTTCAACTTTATCCTCCAGTGTTGATATTTTGTTTTCCATTTCATTCCTTCTAGTGGTGAGGCTTTCCTCTGTTGCTTCAAGTTGGCTTACTGAGTTCTGCACTTCCTTCTTCATTTCTGCCTGTTTTCTTCAATGTTTTTATCTCTTTTGTGAATTCATTCAGAAGTTTATCCCTATCTTCTTTTAGTTCTTTGATTTGTTTGTGTGTTCTTTAAATTCGCTGAATTCTTTAATCATGTTTATGATTGTTCTTTTAAATTCAGTGACCTGGGTTATCTCTAGGGGGTTCTCCTTGTAGAACTCTTCTACAGGACTGGTGAAGTTTGGTGGGGATGTAGTGTTTTGGCTTTCCATTTTATTATTCTTTTTTTGTGATTTTGGTATGTGAATTTCTTTTGTTGTTTATGATTCTGATAAAAGAATTAAGTTGAAGTATGCTTCTGTTTGTAATATCGGGGTGCCTAGGTCCTTTCCTTATTGGTTATGTAAAGCTGGTTGGTACAGGTTTCAGGTTCTCTCAGGTTTTATTTTGGAGGGAACTGATGGCTTCGGATCAGCTATTCAGGAGCACCTACAGAAGCCCAAGTCAGGTTCCAGTCAGGTACACTCAGGCTTCCTTCTATGGTTTAAACCCCTAAGGGGAACTCAGAGAAAATTTGGGAAATTCCCCAAGGGGGGGCAATTTTGGGACTCTCAGTTGGTCTACTGTGTTCTCAGCCCCTATGCCAGAGGGAGGCCTGCACTCTCTGGAAGTGTGCTGAGATCACTGCTGCTACACTGCTGGAGGTCGGAGCCCACCCTCTCCTGATTTCTTTATTTTTATTTTATGTGTATTAGTGTTTTGCTTGCATGTAAGTGTACCACGTGTGTGTAATGCCTGCAGAGGCCAGAAGAGGGCATCAGATCCCATGGAACTGGAGTTATCAATAGTTGTTAATCACCATATGAATGCTGGGAACCAAACCTATGAATGCTGGTTCCTCTATAAGAGCAGCCAGTGCTCTTAACTGCTGAGTCATTTCTCTAGCCCTTTTAAAAATGCTTCGAATAAGTAAGTGTATATTGTCAATCTATTATTTAAATGCTTGGGGGCTTTAGTTTTCCTTTTCTTAGTATACTTTTACACATAATGACTTGGTTCTTTGTGTGCTTTGAATTTTTTTTAACATACATTCATGTCACAGATATTTGTTTTCTTGTGAGAATCCCTGAAGGTCTGGATGGTGTGACTCTCTTTTCTAAGCCTACAGAGCACCTGAGAATGAGTGCTAAAGGGATATCACAAATGAATTCAACTTTGGTGTCAATGTCTTGAACTGAGGGTTCCAGGGCCAGGTGGATGGTGTAGTTTGTACCCTAAACCTAATAGAAGGTGAGACATCTGATTTTGAATTCATAGGTTCTGAGAGGAGGCTTTGTTTCCTCCAGTCAGAGCTCAGGCAGATACACAAGCTGTATAGAGTCATCTCCCAATTTGGGTGGATGGATTTTTCCTCTGATCTAGAAGATCATGCAGCCATTGGATGGTGCCACCTTTATTGGAGGTTTTCTGATTCATCTCTCTACCTTGCAAGGTCTCAAAAAGTAATTTCCTCTTAAGTAAACATCAAGACTCAAGACCCTGGATGTGGGCTCCTGACACAGATTGACTAAGCAATAATTATTGAAGATAGATATTTACATCATGAGAGAAAGTTTCTGAGTCTGCTTAGGAGTCATGAGCTCTAAGAATATTGCAAGAATAGACCTGCTGGAGGTTGCCTTGGCATACTTGAAGAGATTTGGAGGGACAGAAGTCAAGCAGAGGCAAGCAGCAGAGGTGAAAGACAAAAAGAAACAAAGTATTATTTGAACTGTGGCTCCTACTGGACTAGAAGCCATTTCTATCTTAGATTTCTATCATATCTACCTATCTATATTATGAGTCAGTAACCCCTCCCTTCATTTATTTTTTTCATTATACTATATTAGTTACTCTTTTTGTTGCAATGAAGGGAAGAAGGATTTATTTTGGTTTACAGTTCAAGGAGATATAGTTTACCTTGACAGGGGAGGCCTGGCTGCAGGAATGTGAGGTGGTTGGTCATATTGCCTCAGCAGTAAAAAGTGGGAGCAGGGGCTGGGGCATTGTTCAATGGTTAACAGCACTGGCTGCTTTTGGTTCCCAGCACCCACATGGCAGCTAACAACTCTCTGTAACTCCAGTTTCAATACCTGATGCCTGCTTCTGGCCTCCAAGGGCATTGCACACATGTGGTACACTTACATACATGCAGGCAAAACACTCATATTCATAAAAAATAAAAATAAATAAAAATTTAAAATTTAAATAAAGTTTAAAAAAAGAAGTGGGAGCAGGAGGTGAACAGGATGTGGGATGGGACTATGTAAGCTCAAGGCCTGCCCCCAGTGATCCACTTCCTCCAGTGAGAGTCCACCTCTTGAAGTTCCACAAGAGTCTAGAACAGACTGGGAACATGGGTACCAGTGTTCAAAGATATGGGTCTTTGGGGGACATTTCACATTCAAACCACAGCATTACTCAACAATAAAAATTTTTATAACATGGGGGCTAGAGAGATGGCTCAGTGGTTAAGAACACTGTTCTTGCAGAAGACCTGGATTTGAATCCCAGCATCCACATGGCAGCTAACAGCTGTCTGTAACTCTACTTCCAGGGGATCTGATGGTCTCTTCTGTCCTCTGTGGGCATTGCACGACATGGGTGCACTCACCTACATGTAGGCAATACACACATACAATAAAAAATAAAAATAAATAAAATATTAAAAAATTTTTATAACGGTGTTATGACTAGGCTGTCTAGCTTGGACTTCTCTTTCAGTAATGAGTGTGCTGACCGCATCACTAAAAAACATAAAAAGTATGTCTTATGTAAATAAGGGTTTATTTAACTGAAACAGTAAGCCTGAGGTAGTGCAGTGCAGAACTGATTCTGCACTTCTACCTTGCCATCAGAAGCCCACACGCTTTTTACATCTGTGCTTTGCCATCATTATTGTGCTGACCTTGCTTTCTACTTGTTGCCTGAAGGTTGCCATGTGACTGCTACTTATCTAGGTCTTATGACTGTGCTCTAGGCAGAAAAAAGAAGAGAACCAGAGATTGGCTTTTCAGACCCATGGTATGTCTTTTTGGCCAGAAGGGTGTCGTATATGGCTTTGTTCAGCTGCAGAAGAGCTGGGGATGAAATGTTTTGCTTTTCACTATCTCTTTGTTAGAAATAGGCAAAGGGAAAAAAGAGAAATGGAAAAATCCAAGTTGACACTTAGATTATTCTCTCTCTCTCTCTTTTGGTATTTTTGAGACAGGGTCTCCCTGTAGCCCCAGCTGGCCTAGAATGAGTTCTGTAGACCAGGCTGGCCTTGATCTCACAGAGATCAGCCTGTCTCTGCCTCTCAAGTGCTGGGATTAAAGGCATGCATCACCATGCCTGGCTTTATTCTTTTATCCCTTACTCTATAAGCCACCAAATATCTATGAATTGAAAAAATTCTCCCATATTTAAATGCTGGGTGTTGCTGACCACAAACTTGTAGATAATGGGGCTTTTACAAATGAGTGTCATTTAACATCATTTAGGCTTTTAGAACTGTTTCTTAGTTTTGTTGACTTCTCCTTTACTAATTATTGCAAATCTTTAGCCTTAATTGTCTTCTGCAAGTCTACTCAGCTCCCTCACTCTCAACAGGCTGAGAGTTTTGAGACCCTTACACAGGAAATTCCTCAATGTTTTATGCCCCATTCATTTTCCCTTTCATGTTTCCCTTCAGTTTAGAGACTAGACCCTACTATTGTGGTTTTTCCTTCATTCACACCAATTATGCTGAAACTGTTATATGTTAATTTCACTTATTGCGTCCCAACATTTGGTGTTTAGTAGCAGGCACACCGTACATACTAGCTGTGATTTACCAAATCCTCTGTGTAGAGCTTCACTACACTAATTTTTTTCTTTCTTATAAATATTTTTCTTCTCCTTTTTGCACCTCTATCTCTTAGTCTATCAACTTACTCAAACTTGTATTTGTAATGTAAAAAATAAAAAGACAAATACCCAGACTTAAATCTTTTATTTTCTCGTACATGCATTCACCTCCTTGTTAATATTTAATTTTCTTTTGAGATAGGAGTTTATTCTCTGTTGACCTAAGCATCTCAAAAAAGTATCTGCAATTTCAATTTCTACTTCCATTTTTTTTTATGTCATTTCTCAAGTCATTGCTTTCCTTCTTCAATGTGAGAGGAAAACCCCTGCTGGCTTCCTCTTCACCAAACTCATATATTAACTATTTAAATTTTCTGGAGGACTTACACACTTTTTATTTCTTGGAACTTTGCCCTTCTGCAAATTTTGTGAAGTTAGGCTCTTCTAGTTCCCCTAACTGTTACCAGACCTGGCTTGGTCTCTTGGCCTGTGCACAACCTCTTTCTTATACAATACAGGACCAGCTGTCCAGGGGTGGCACCACCTACTGTGGGCTGGGCCCTCCCACATAACTCAACAATCAAGAAAATGCCCCACAGACATAGCCACAGACTAGTCCAGTGAAGGCAATTCCCCAGTTGAGGCTCCCTCAACCCAGGTGTGTCAAGTTGACAACAGAAGCTATCCACCACAACTGACCCCTTATCAACTTGGCACACAAATATATCATTATTAAACCATAAGCTTTCCATTTCTTGTCTCCAAGATATGATGTTAACATTAATATCACTACATAAGACAGTACAACTTTAAAAGTCCCACAGTCCTTAAAAAAGTCAAACACTTTAATAGTTCAAAGTCTCTTTTAAAAGTCTTTTAACTGTGGGCTCCTGTAAAATCCAAAACAAATACTGTCTTATTTCAAAAGGAAGAATTGGGCACACCTAAACAAAACCCGAGTCTGGCAAATAGCTCAAGGCTGGACATCTGGGATTTACTCATCTTCTGGGCTCCAAAGGGTTTTGACAACTCCACTTCTCTGGCTCTGCCATCCACAGTACACACAGCTCATCTTGCAGGTCCAGGTCAGCTCCATTCCACACCTGCTGTTGCCCTTGGTGATCGTCTCATGGTCTTGTCTCTTCCAAAAAGCTGGGGTCTCCACTGAAACTGAGGTTGCACCTTCACCAATGGCCTCTTCTTGCCTCTTGGAGTGTAAAGCCTCAGATTCTCTCTGTGACCCCTTCAGTTCTGGAAGTATTTACTGCAACTGAGGCTACACTTTCACTAATGTCCTTTTCTGGCCTTTCAGGTGCCAAGTCTCAACTGCTTTCTGTGACCCCTTCATGATTTCAATACCAGAACCATGCAGGAGACTCTTACACACTACCAAGTCCTGCTTCCAGCTTGACATAGAGGCTGGGGGCCCCTCTGGACCATAGCTTCTGTGTACTAACCCTGAGGAAAGACTTTCCAGAAAATTTTGCCTTGATGATGCTGGTCTCTTGTCACTCACAGCTGATTTTTCAGCCCCCGCTGACCAGCATCAATTGTCCCAGAAAAGCACAAAAGGTTTCACTTTCAAAGATTCTTAATTCAGCACAAATAGCCACAATAAGAGTCTTTGCCTTCCTTTGAATCTTCACAAGCCAGGCCTTCATTGTCTAAACCTCTTTCAGTAGAACTGCTCCAAGCTCCACAGCAACAGCGCTAAGCCCTCAATGCCTTTTTCCAACCCAAAGTTCCAAATGCTTCCACAGTCTTCCCCAAAACACCTGATCAGGGTCTGTCACAGCAATACCCCACTCCTGGTACCAATTTCTGTTCTAGTTTGCTTCTCTATGGCTGTGACAAGCCACTCTGACCAATACTAACTTGGGGAGGAAAAGGTTTATTTGGCTTACATCTCCCGAGACACAGTTCATCACTGAACTGTGATGGGAGCCCAAAGTAGGAACTCAGGGCAGGAACCTGGAGACAGGAGCTGAAGCACAGGCCATGGAGGAACACTGCTTACTGGCTTGGTCCCTTGGCCTGTGCTCAACTTGGTTTCTTATACAATACAGGACCACCTGCCCAGGAATGGCACCACCTACTCTGGGCTGGGCCCTCCTACATCACTCAACAATCAAGAAAATACCAGACAGACATGACAGTGGAGGTATTTCCCCAGTTGAGGCTCCCTCAACCCAGGTGTGTCCAGCACAAACCATAATGTGAAAAAAATTTTCCTCTCTTAGAGGAGCTGAAAGATCAGGGAAGCTAAATAGAGAACAGGGAAAGGGATGCTGAGTATGGGGATGTGCCATACCATTCAGGGCCATGGAAATTGGCTTTCATACTGAGTGGAGAAGCCTGCAGAGTTGAGCAGGCAAGTGAAGAATCTGATCTATACTAAGAGCATTGTGCTGTTGCCTTCTTGTGAACAATGGGTTGTAGGGAGATAAGAGCAAAATTAGGAGATACATTCGAAGTTATTGCAGTACGTCAGGTTCCAGGTGGTGAGCATTGGATAAGATGATGGTCAATAAGTTAGTAAGAAATGGCTAGATCTAAGATACATTTTGGAGCTACAGTCCAAAGGGTTTGGTGATAGAGAAGTTGTAGTAAGTGATGGCTTAGATTCCTGGCTTGAGCAATGGAGCTGATGTACTACCATTCTCATCTTTTGGTCTATGAGACTAAAACTCCAAGAGCTTTGAAAGCATCCCAAGAGGCATATCTAGTAAATGACATATCAGGGTATGAATGTAGTCCCATCTAACTCCAGACACTACACACCTAATGAGAACAGTGTGCTCTCTCTCCAATGAATCACATCCTGCTACTTTTTAAATGGAGAGGAATGATTTACCTGCTAATCATAACTCTGATCATTTAGTTATGAAAGAGAACGCAACACAGATGTGTTATCCAAAGCAGAATTTTTCCTGGAGTGGATTGGAAAGCATTATTTGCATTATATGCTGGGGATGTTGCTACTCCTGAGATGCCTGACCTACATAGTGAAGACCAAGTCTGAAGTGATAGAATCCTAGATATCCGGATCCTGTTGCCAGTAGAAAACCATGTTTTCTTTCTGTGTTCTCTTCAATGGGGTCAGCAGATGTGTGGTTCCTGAATTTCTTTAAAGTCTTTCAGCAACTTACTTGATGTTGTTAAGAGCAGTTGCCCTGGGACAAATAGGCTTGCTCTATGAAAAAAAAGGGAAATGAAGTAGGTTAAAAACCGGAGTCATAGTCCACTCCTCATAGCTGCAGAGAGGGCAGGATAGCCCTGATGATCAGACAGTAGAGACATTGATGGCATGAGGATTATGCTAAAAAAACATGTAGATTGATTGTAATAAATAACAAATTTATTTATTTATTAATTTAGTGTGCATGTGCATATGCCACAGCACACATGTGGAGGTCAGGGACAACTTGCAGGAGTTGGTTCTCTCCTCCTACCATGTGGGTCCTGGGGATTGAACTCAGGTCATCAGGCTTGGCAACAAGTGCTTTTACCCACTGAGCCATCTTGCTGGCTTCAAAATACTTAGATACATTTTTGTGATGCTCTGAGGCTTTATCCTACTGTTTTTTGGAGCACCTGCAAAACGACCTTTTTATTTCATTTGAAAAAAATCACACATTTGAGCAAAGTCCTATACAAGAATACAGGGGTTTAGGAGATGGCTCCGTGAGTAAGAGTGCTTGCTGTGTAAGCATCAGGATCTGAGTTCAAATCCTTAGCACTCGGGCAAAAAATTAGCAGTCTGTATGTGCCTGTACCCTAGCACATTAAGATGCAGAGATAGGAAGGTTGCTGGGCTTGCTAGCAACCTAGCTTCAGGTTCAGAGAGATACCCTGTCTTAAGAAGATGAAGTGGAGAACAATAGAGCAGGGCACCCAACATCTTCCCCATCTATATATGTACATGTATGTGTGCCACACACATACACACCACACACACATACACACACACAAATTCACACATACATACACTAAAAGAATATAAGACCATCAAGTGGTCATGGGTTTACCTCTCTGGAGTGATTAATTATGGAGTAAATTGTCACAGAATCATTTTTTATATATGTTGGGTTGTCCATTCTCTGTAAAAAACAAAAGAGTCATGTGCATTAGGCTCACAGAGAGACAAAGGGGTCCATGCATAGGTATATTCTTGGGAATGGCAGTGTGACAAAAGGACCACTAAAGCCCTCTGGAAGGCTAGAGAATGTTTAGCAAGAGGAACTGGAGACCAGGCTCTAGTAGTTCAGAACTGTGAGGTTGTAGTGGCATTTCCTGAGAAACAGAAAAGCAACCAGATAGAAGAGCAAGACCCCAGCAAACCAAAGGTCTTAACCACAGAGTGACAGAAAAGGTGGCTTTCTGTGAAAGGAGGGAAACATGCTTATCCTGCATCTGATTTTACACTTGTCTTTGTTTTTTAAAAAATATTTTATTTATTATTTTTATTTTATGTGGATGAGTGTATTGCCTGCATGTATGTAAGTGCATCTGTGTCATGCACTGCCCACGGAGGTCAGAAGAGGGCACTGGATCCCCTGGAACTGAAGTTATAGATGGTTGTTAGCCACCATGTGGGTGCTGGGAACCAAACCTGAATCCTCTGCGATAGGAGACAGTGCTCTTAACCACTGAGCCGTCTCTGCAGCCCCTCTCCCTCTGCTTTTAAGAAGTTATATAGCAGATGGTTATTGTAGTATATCTTTTGTCTCAAGTTTATACTGAGCTGGCCACTTTGCCTACTGCACTTATCCATATTATTCTAATGGTCTAGTCACTATGTATTGCAGTCTCTCAAGCATCAGGCACCAGCAGAGTAGGAACACTGGTTAAGAATGGCTCTGTCTGGAATATACAGTGCAGTAGTAACAACAGAAGTCCCCGGGGTCCTTGATGACCTTGTTCATGCATTTCGATAGTTTAAATTAATGAAGGAATATTTAGAGAATTATTAAGAGCTCAGAAACTCTCCAAAGTACCTTTTTATTTGTTTATTTGCTAAAGAAGTCAACAAATTGGCTGAAGATGAATGTTTTAGGTTTGTTGGAGAATGATTCAGCATGCCTTCAACAGGAATTGGGAATGGTAATTGAATAAGTGGGAGTGCCCCTTACTGTCCTTTCTTCAAGGAACCTGCTCCACAAATGTCTATGATGGGCTGGCCCAGAGGGTTTCCTTGGGGAATCCAAGACTGCTAGCTGGTCCATTGCTTCTGTTATTTCAAGAATGCCACGTTTTCTTGGCTTATTTTTCAGAAGCCATGAGAACTGGACTCTCAGTCTGTCTAGTGTCATTTAGAAAAGTGCTACCACAGTTGTCTTATTTAGGGGCAGAGGGTAAAGAGGAGCGACAGATGAGTTCCTGATGCTTCACCAAGGCCATCCTGTCACGTGGGAGTTCTCATTGCTTTAGTTCCCTCTGTTATGGAGGAGGGGTTGCAAATTCCAGCCCCGCTCCTCTTCTATTAAGAGACTTCTCTGAACTCTCCTAGCACCCCCTACTCTCAGGATGAGAAGTCTCCAGCTATGGGATTATTAGCTTTGGAAACTCAAGTTTAGTGAGCTCTGATCTATTCAATTACTTATTGAGTGTCATGATAAGTTATGGGAGAAGAGAGAGGAAGATCTAATTTGCATTTTCAAGCAAGTTGTAGCTACCCTGAAGGAACAGGCACCTACTGGTACATTGAGCAGTCAGAGAACAGTGGAAAGCAAAGTAAGAATAAACATTCCATCAGGGGCAGCAGTGGCAGGCACGGGGATGGTCTTACACGTAATTTTTCAGCCTTGTCATTGCTTTCTCCAGTAGTTAATGTTTTGGATCAATCAGATGATTGTAGTGACAAACTTGTTGGCAATTACAACAACAGTAATGGAGTACAAGGCTGAAAGGACTCACCTGGTTTGGATGAGTGACCTGTGCATACACAGTGCTCCCTGGAGAGCCTAGGGTGTACTCTGTGTTCTGTGAGGAAGCTATTGTTAACACAAAAAGGCACTGTTAGTGGTGAGACTCTGAAGCAGCTCTTTGCAGGATCTTGCTTTTCCCCAGAGCACTTTTATCCTCATGAAAGAAGTTGTTTCAAGATTGCCCTTCTTCAGGAACCAGGGATTTTTGACAGTCTTTGGAGTTCTGGGTTGAACCACAACTACCTCAGTCATGTGGTCTATTTATGACCTCATTTCTTTGGTGGGAGGATGGTGGTCTTAGGACGCAGAGCTTTAGCAGTTCCCTTATGCTTAATGCATGAAGGACTAAATACCACTACTCATGGAATTGCTGGATACATGGTTTTCACAGACCCTTAACATGGATTTGATTATTTTAGAGATGAAGAACTGCAGGCTCAAAGAGCTCAATTGACTTGTACAAAGTTATTTAAGAAGCTACCAATGGGACAGTAACTTGAATGCATGCTTTCTGACTAGATCTCATGTCTTCTTCCCCAAAATGGTATCTTAAAATTGTCACCCATGGGATGAGACTCAAAGCCAATCAGAGTTCAGAGTCTATGTTCACATCTCTTTATCACACTTTCTTTTTCAACAATGTCCATCCACTGTCTAAACCTTGGCCTAACAGCAGTGATACAGTCACACAGTTTGGTTTTGAGTGTTTAATGTCCAAGTTCTATCTCTACCCTAAACCGGGATGCTAGGTGACAATGGACAGTCAATGAACTCTTTCACTGGTACTTATTTTCTCCATCAGAAGGGAGGGGAGTGGTTTTGATCCTGCTATAGGAAACTGAGATCTCTCATATGCTGGGGAGGGACTCTACACGTCTCATGGTTACAAGTCATGCCCTCTTATTCCATGGGGTCCATCTGAATAGTGACATTCTGACTCTCTCCTCATTTTCTGGACAGCCTTCTCTTTCAATGATCCCTTCCTGTCTGCTTTAAGTTTGGCAGTTAAGAGCCTGGATGCTTACCAAGATGCTGGGTAGCCAAAGAAAGAGAACCTGGAAAATAAAAACAGGAAGCTGTAATGTGTGACTTCAGTGAGAGAGGCCTTCTTCCCACCTCTCCTAATAGGTGTCTTTCTAGAGGACGTGGGGGACAGGCCTAAAATGAAGGGTAGGTGGGCGGTGGAGCCTGAGGCAGGGTCCTGCTTTTCCTAGTAGGATACCTCTCTCATGATATTATGAGGTGAAAGGTCACATCTTAGGGGTTGTTAGTGGGCTAGCTGAGCCAAGGTTTGTGTCCTCCCTTGAGCAGAGGCCCTAGACTCTACACACCTGCATTCCTGGAGGAGATACAAGAAGGCAGAAAGCAAACCTACCTGTTCTTTTCTTCCAAGCATATATGAATACTAAAATGATTATACCAATCGAAACTATAATTATAGTCCATATATTATCCCAGTGTAGATTTTCCTTAGGAAAAACATCTGAAAAGAGAAAAAAAGAAGTGGAACTTTTATTTTATTGGTTTTCGTTAAGACATGGTTTTCCTGTAGTCCCAGCTGGAATTTGCTATGTAGACTTGGCTGGTGTCTGGGATTAAAGGTGTGCGCCCCCATGCCCGACTGTGTGGTAAACTTCTTGAGACATATCAAATGAGTCCCAGAGTGTTTGTCTCGGCCCTGTCCCCTCACCTCAAGTAAATTCTGGACCGCCTGCAGGGGCTGCGTGTCACCATCTGTGCCCAGAGTCTGGGGCTCTGGCAGGTTTCTGGGGAGCGGAAAGCCCTTGTGGCAGCAGGGTGGGTAGGGTCTGGTAGAAAGAGGGAAAGCAATCCTGCCTTGGGCCTTTGCTCTTGGTGGAGGACTTGGAGAAGGGAAAGAGGAAGGAGAAACCTTTGGGGTTAATGAGAAGCACAGAGCTCCAGAGGCTACCTATCTCTTCCAGAAACAGTTTGGCTCCTCTGACCCCCCAGTGTCTGGGAAATTATAGAGTGCATACATTCAGGCTACAATACTTCACAGTTGGTTAAGGCTTTCACAAAGACCTGAGGTAAGCATTACCTTTGCAGAGACTCTGGGCAGAGACAGTGACAGACAAATTGCTGACAGAATTCTCAGCTATGCAGGTGTAATTCAGATCACTGGAATTCGTGGGGTCCCAAGAGACAGTAAGGTTTGATTCACTTAGAGAGATGTTTCCTGAGGCCAGCCATCCAAATGACTCAGCACACTTTAGATTCTCCACAGTGCAGACCAAGTGGATTTCACAGGTCCCCTTCTCAGACAGTTGAATATGATTGCTAACTTGTAAATTACTCAGTCGTTCTGTATGTAAAGAAAAAAACCTTGGTGAAGGACACGTGATTTTGTTTACTAATCTGTGAAAAATATCCTTCATCTCCATGTCTTGTGTGCGTATTTGTGTATACGCACGTATGTGTACAGGTGCTTGTGCACATATATGTGGAGGCCAGAGGTCCATGTTAGGAGTGTCTTCTGTTTTCCTCTGTCATTCTCCACCTTACTTTTTGAGATATCATTTCTCACTAATATGGAGCTCACTGATTGGGCAAGAAGCTCTTCTGTCTCTGCCTCCCCAGTGCTAGCATTACAGATGTGTGCCATCACACCTGGCTTTTTGTGTGGGTGCTAGGGATAGAACTTAGCTCTATGCTTTCAAGGCAGGTATTTTAGCAACTGAGCCATTTCTTCAGCCCTCCCTCTGTTTTTGTATTCCACCTCTGCTGTATTCTGTGGTCTGTTTACCCTGTAAAAGAGTCTGCTTGGGTTGCCTAGTTGATAGTAGCAAGGTCTGAGGTGGCCAAATGAAAAGGACATCAGTATGAGACAGAGAGTAGCCACTGGGGAAAATGGAAGGGAGAGACTGCACTTGTCACTAACAGAGTTCTTTGTGACTGGTCATTTTACCTTTCTGCACTTTGGATTATTCCTAGGGTCTCTTCTAGTCCTTGGACACTGCTCTTTGTAAAGACAATCTGTAGGTGCCATATCTTATCCCAAGTCCATGACTGACCTTAAAAATATCAGTCTTTTGGGGCTGGAGAGATGGCTCAGCAGTTGAGCATTGGCTGTTCTTGCAGAGGACCTGGGTTCAGTTCCCAGCATCCACATGGCAGATAACAACTGTCTCTAACTCCAGTTCTAGGGGATCTAATGCCGTCTTCTGGCCTCTGCAGGGTACACAAGTTGGTTCACTTATATATATGCAGGCATAACACTCATGTATATAAAAAAAAGTTGTTTTCTTAAATTTCTCCCATTTAATGATTATAAAACTGTCTACTTGACATTTCTACTGGGATATATAACACATTCAACATACTTAAAAGGCTACTAGTTTTCTTATCCTAAATTGCTCAATCTGCATTCTTCCTTATCTTATTAAAGACAACAGCATGATTTCACTTACTCGGGCTGCAAGTCCACTTCATCCCTGACTAATTTTTTTCTAGCATTTTATACATCACATCAGGAAAACCTGGTCATTTTATCCTTACTATATATCCAGAACCCTATCCCATATCACTACCTCCATTAGTAATGGGCCAATCCAGCACCAACTTTTGCATGGATTATTCCAGTGACTTCTCAATTGACCCATTGGCTTCTTAACAGAGGAACCAAAGGGACCCTTTAAACAGGTAAGTCAAATCATCACTTCCTTGAAAAACTCTCTATGGTCAAGCTCACTGATAGTAGAGGCCAAAGACTCAGTGCCTTCCAGGATGCAGCCCCATATTTCCCTTCCGACCTCATTTCCAATGACTCCCTTTCACTCTGTTCATTGGTGTTCAGTGTTCTTGATGGATGTTCTTTGTGCACAGAGGAGTCTTGTTGCATGTTCTTGTTGGATCTTTCTCCAGATATCTACATGGCTCATTTTCTCAACTCCAATAGATCTTGGCTCAAATGCCATGCTTTTAAGGAGGCCTATTCTGATCACTCCCTCTAAAATTGATCATTTGGGCCTCGTGTATAGCTCAATGATAGAGTACTTGTCTAGCATGCTCAAGGCCCTGGTTTTGGTCCTTAGTACATCTCCTTGCCCTAAATTGACTCCTGCTCCCTGACATTCCTGTTGTGTCTTGGCCTGACCTCATGCCTTTCTTCCCTAGAACTCATGGCTTTTTTTAACAGTATGTACTGTAAGCTCTGTGAAGGCAAGGATCTTTGTTTTGCTCACTAGTGTATTCCAGTTGCACAACAGAGTGCCTTGTCCATTATCTATGGCAAGAAATATTATTATTCAATAAATAAACAACATGTCTTCAATATCCAATTCTTGTCAGTTACTCCCAATTAATCAGCACAGGTCTTATGAGATCAAATTTTTGTCATCCTTATTTTAGCATACACAGAATAATTGGTCAGTGTTTGAGAAAGAAAACTTAATAGATTTCATCCTTTGAAATTCCTTTGCAGTAATGAGAGCAGGTTGGGGTTCATCTTTGTATATGTGTCTTTGAAGGGAAGGTTTGCCAAGCAGCCCTGAATGTGGATGGACAATAAGTCCCAGGAGCTTGGTTGTTGTAGAAGTCATGCTTGATCTTTTCAGCAGTTTCAGAAGAATGCTGTCTCAGCAAATGTGATGGAGCCTGGCATATGGCATCTGTTCTCACACTCTCCACTGTA
Organism: Nannospalax galili; assembly: GCF_000622305.1. Taxonomy (NCBI): domain Eukaryota; kingdom Metazoa; phylum Chordata; class Mammalia; order Rodentia; family Spalacidae; genus Nannospalax; species Nannospalax galili. The sequence continues at coordinate 410,200 of NW_008344599.1, read as the reverse complement.
TGTCTCTCATTTCTCTTCAGGAATCTGGTAGTGTCCCCATGATCATGGATCAGCCAGGGTAATTCTGCCTATAGCGGCTTGTATGATGGCACTCCTAAGGATATATCCATGTCCTAATTCCTATAACCTGTATTTCCTTATTTGGTTAAAAGGTCTTTGCAGCCGGGGGTGGTGGTGCATGTCTTAATCCCAGCACTTGGGAGGCAGAGGCAGGAACCCTGTGAGTTCAAGGCCAGCCTGGTCTACATAGTAAGTTCCAGGACAGCTGGGGCTACAGGGAGACCCTGTCTCAAAAAGACCAAAAAAAAAAAGGTCCTTGTAAAAGAATTAAGGTAGATGAGGAGGTCACCCTGGGTTATCCAACGACAAGTGTCCTTATAGGAGAGAAGCAGAGGAGCATTTGAGAGAGAAGAAGAGAAAACAGAGAAGAGGTAGAGGCTGACAGAAGGTAGAGATGGGAATGATGCAGTCACAGCCAAGGAACAGCAAGGAATGTGGCAACAACTAGAAGCAGAGAGGCTGTGAACAGCTAGTCTTCTGGGGCCTCCAAGGACAGGGCAGCACTGCCCATACTTGGAACTTTGAAAGAATAGATTTCTATTGTTTAGGCCACGAAACTTGTTTTGACAGCCTCATGAAACAAATATGTTGTCCTGAGGCCACCTTCCCCTTTTTGTGAGATTTCCTGCTCAGAAATTTTCTAGACATCCTCCCCTGACCCCTATCACATTTACTTATTTTGTGTCATGTTCTTTCAATGCCATGACTTTGACTAATGTAGCATGGTAAATTCATCATATATTCAGGGGATAATAAAGGTTAATGTGCAACCTATTTATGAGGACATTTTAACAGTGCCTTAAAAATGTTTGTATCTTAAACCAAAGGACTCTAAGTGAATTTTAGACTTTGTAGACTCTTTGGTGGATAGGAATCCACCTGACAGAATCTCGGGATCTTTAAAACTGTCTAGTCTGGTGACCAATTTATATATTTATTGTTTATTAAAATTTAAATTGTATTTGTTTAACTCATTTCTTTGTCTCTCTGTCTCTGTCTCTGTCTCTCTCTCTCTTTCTCTCTGTCTCTCTGTCTCTCTCTGTGTGTAGAGGTGCCATGTACAAGTCAGAGGACAATTCCAGGAGTTGGTTCTCTGCTTCAACCATGTAGGTCCTGGATATCAAACTCAAGTCATCAGTCTTGGGGGCAAGCACCTTTATCTATGGGGCCATCTAACTGACCTCTGGTGGCCAATTTAATGTTTGAATTGCCTGCAAAATATATCTGCTAAGTAATTAGGTCATTACAGTCTCCATAATTTTGTGTTGAACACATTTTCACTCTTTAATCTTAGAGAGGCAGATTTATTTATTTGAGACAGTTTGGCTATGTAGCCTATGCTGGCCTTCAACTCCTGCTCCTGCCTCAGTTTCTCAAGTGTGGGAGTTACAGATGTGTTACACCAGCCCAGTTAGAAAGGCAGATTTTTTACTAATGATCAACATGAACCATTTGGAGAAAATACTGTTAGAAATTAAATAATCTTGACAGAAAAGAGTTTTCTATTAATCGGCTCACCTAAGTAGACCATGCTATTGGGTCAAGCTAGCCTTTATGTAAAGTGAGGCATTGTGGCAGGCCAGTTATGTGGGAAGTACTGCCATTTACCATCTCTGTGACCTCAACTGAGGCTGTGCCTTGGGCGTAGGATTGTATATACCTCATGGAGCTTTTGTAAGGACTGTGTGATACAGACCTCTAATGTACATGTTAGTAATATTAGGTATTTCACGTCCATTAATTCTACATTTCTTGTTGAAAGGGAACATTTTATTGTATGAGTGAGATGATTTTGGGTGGAGAGTCGCAAGACTTTGTTTCTGTTTCAGCTCTGCTGCTATTTGGCTTGTGCAATGTGGTTGACTTGCTTTACTTCTGTTTCCCATTGTGACTCTGAATGCCATCCTCCTTACCACTAGACTACAGTGTATGCATAAGATTAGAATATGTGATTTGAAATTTTTAGTTTATACATAATTAAATGCCATTGGACTCACTTAAGACCCTCAGAACATAACTGGAGACCTCCATTTCAGAGCTCTTTAGGGTTATCTGGGCGGTATAAAATCCACTGTCTGCCATCGTCAGGTTGTTGAATTGCAAGGAGTAGGACTGGGTGACATTCAGTCGTGTTTTCCTCTCTGGATTGGCTGTTATGATTTGTGGAATTTTAAACTCATTTATGTTTATGACGATGATTGCAATGGCAGGTGATGCTTCTGGATGGTAGTGCCAGATGATGAGATTGACCTCCTTTCTAGCAGAAAGCTCCAGGGGAAGAATTACTGACTCTCCTAGAACACCATTTACCACAAACAGAGTTGAGTTGCTTTGTGATTCCATCTTCCCTGTAAACACAAAAGAAGGCTGTAAAACTGTCCCTGGCAACCCCCCTTCCATACCTGTACTCTTTCCCTTAATTCTGTCAGTTTCTTTAAGCTCATTAAAAAAATCTCAGAGATGTGGTGAGTTTAAAAAAGGTTAGAATAGCTGGAGAGATGGCTCAGCAGTTAAGAGCACTGACTGCTCTTGAAAAGGACCCAGGTTGGTTCCCAGCATCCACATCGTAGCTAATAACCATCCATAACACCAGTTCCAGGATCTGATGCCCTCTTCTGGCCTCAGCAGGCATTGCACACATGTGATGTACTTACATACATGCAGATAAAATACTCATACACATGTAATTTAAATAATAAATAAATAAATAAGTAAATCTTTTAAAAGGAAACTGGGGAGGTGGATCAGTGGTTTACAGCACCAGCTGCTCTTGCAGAGGACCTAGATTCAGTTCCTAACACCTATATGGTAACTAACAACTGTCCTTAACTCCAATTCCAGGTGATACAGTGCCCTCTTCTGATCTCTGAGGGCACTGCATGCATGGGTACACTTACATACACACAGGCAAAACACTGATACACAAAAACAAATTTAGAAAAGGGTCAGAAAGTCCGGCATGGTGGCACACACCTTTAATCCCAGTACTTGGGAGGCAGAGGCAGGTGGATCTTTGTAAGTTTGAGGTCAGCCTGATCTATATAGTGAGTTCCAGGCCAGCTGGGGCTAGAGAGAGACCCTACCTCAAAAAAAAAAAAAAAAAAAAAAAAAAAAAAAGAAGTGTTAGTATGAACAATTTATACTCTCAGTGGCTCTACCTCCAGCAAAATGTCTTCTGGTTTGGTTAATCGGCAGTTGGTCTGGTTAGATGATCCTGACCCAGAATCTGCTTCTACCCTGGTGATCTCAACCTTGGAAAATTTTGAGCATCAGGCTGTGAGGGTCAAGGAATTATATCAGCTCTTTGGCACAGACTCCCAAACCTGCAAATCTTTGCTGATGTGATATAATCACCGCCAGGCATTTACAATGACCTAATGTCTGTCCATGTATCATGCTTGTGCAATTTAGGGAACAAATGAAAGGAATTTACTACATATATGGTTCTTCCTGGGCATTATTTCATTTGATGTTGATGACAGCCTTTTGAGGCAAATAAGAGGGATATTATATCTGTTTATGGGTAAAAGGACCAAAACAATGAGAGTCTAACTTTCTCTTGTACAGCTAAAGAAGGGCAGAGTCAGAATTCAAACCCAAGTCTTTAAATATTATTTTATTTATTTTTATTTTATATGTATGAATATGCTACTTGCATGTATGTAAGTGCACCTGTGTCATGCAATGCCTGTGGAGGTCAGAAGAGGATGTCAGATCCTGTGGAACTGGAGTTACAGATGGTTGTTAGCTACCACGTCGGTGCTGGGAACTGAACCCAGTTCTTCTGTAAGAGCAGCCAGTGCTCTTAACTGCTGAGCCATCTCTCCAGCCCTGCAGGTCTTTTTATAACAACTATTTTGACAGAATTAAAGATAATAAAAGATATCTTTTTCTTCTTTCTAAAAGATTATAGTCTGGTAGTTGAGGAGATATAACTGATAAATATAAAAATAAATATAATTTCATAGTAATACAGAATTGTTGGGGAACCCTGCTGCTAGGGTTATAGTCCTCCATGTCTGGATAGCTCTAAGGGGCTCCCCTTCTCAGCAGGGGGCCTTCTGTTCTCTGCCTGACTTACCTGGAAAGTGCTGCCAAGCACAGATGCCTGACCTTATTTGGAACATCCTTTGGCATAGTTACCTGGAGTAAAAACTACCCCCAGGATTTTTCTATGTGATAATCAGGCATTGCCTACTGCCACATGTAAATAAAGCATACTATGAGCACCTATCAGCTGAGGCATTGGCTACTGTCTCCACACTATATTTTCCCTAAACCCAATGAATAAATGGAGCTGTTTCGCTGAATCTGGAGCTGTTTCACTGAGTCTGGAGCTGTTTGTATCACTGAATATGCCTCCCCGGAAGGGCTTTCTTCTGTTAGTGCTCACTGGCCATCCTGACCCCGTTTGTCTCTTCTGCTCCCTTTGTCCTCGTGGAGTGGTGGCCAACGACCCATGAGGAGAGGGAGAGACCCCACACAGAATGGCTGAATTATTTTTATTTTAAATTTATTTATTTAATATGTTTTTATTATTTGAGAATTTCATATATGTATATCATCCTCTGAGAGCCTACCAGGGACCACACCCCTAAAGAGAATGGACTCTCCTTCCCCTAGCAGCCCTCGACTGTTAATAGCTCCTCCGCTGGGGGTGAGGAGAGTTGCCTGTGTTCCTCCTTAATCCGTGCTGGAATGTTGACTAGTTTGAGCTTGTGTAGGCAACCATGGCTGCTAGAAGTTCATGAATGCTATGATCCTATTGTGTTCAGAAAACACTGCTCCCTGCCAGTCTTCCTTGACCGCTCTTATAATTGCTCTGTTCCCTCTTCCGGAATGTTTCACTTGAGAATGACTGCATTTTTATGAGCCTATTTGAGAATCATAGTGTTTGAGCAAAAAGCATGAAATGTTTGCAGTTCTTAAAGTGGATGCTTCCTTAGTGTCAATGCCAAATTCTTAGCACTTGTCATGCCATTTTCTAGTCCTCTGCTTACTTGTCTAACTGACCATGTTTGGATTATCCTTAGGTACCAGCACTCACCACTTATTACTTTGCCTTGTGCCTGACATGTGGTAGGATCTGTGGAAATGTTTGACTGGGTCAGTGAATTACTGGGTCTCCATAACTGTGACTTCAACCTTCTTGGGGTCTCTTATTTCTCAGGAAAAAGCTGTGTGTGTGTGTGTGTGTGTGTGTGTGTGTGTGTGTGCGCGTGCGCGTAGTCCTGAAACTTTTCTCAGCTCCTAAATGAGCTTGCACTTCCTCTTCCTTGCTTGAATTGTCATATGGTTTACAGGTACATGAGTCACCCCCCTCTGCACTGCATTAGCCTTTTAACACTGTGATTTGTTATCTTGACCTCTCTTCCCTCAAAGAATCACACAAGTAGATTATCACAAGGAAAAAGCCTTGAGTCCCCCTAAATCTAGGCGCGCGCGCACACACACACACACACACACACACACACACACACACACACAGAGTCTGATTCCGTTTATTTAAAGTTAAAAGCAAGCAAAATACATCTATACCTGCATAAGTCAGGAGAATAATTACTTTTGGATGGAAGGGAGGGGTAGTGAGTAGGAAGGACCATAACAGGGGAATCTAGGGTGCTGATAATAACATTTTATGTCTTTATCTGTGTTTGGATACAGAGGAATTCATTTTGTGGTAATTTGTTGAGCTAATTCTTCAGAATTTGTTTAGTTTCTTTTTTACATTTAGTAAAAAAAATAAAGCAACAACAAAATCAAATTCAAATAAAATCATTGTAATGATCGGTTTAGAAAGGACTAAAATGATTTCACTGTATTTCTCTTTCAGCACAGTTCCTGTAACTCTTCCCAGTTCACTTTGCCTTAACTCACCTGTGCATTCTTTAACAGGCCAGGGCTTTTGCTCTAGGCATTCTCTGGAATGCACTTCCAGGCACATGTGACTCAAGCCTTTGCCTGCATAATGCCTTCAGTGCAAACGTCCCTCACAGAGAGGTCTTCTGTGACCCCTCTTCCTCACTATCAACCTCCACCTACTACTGTAACCCACCTACTTGCCTTTGGATTTATTTTTCTCTATGACAATCACTATCTAGCATACCTTATAAATTTGTCTTATTTGTTTATTCTCTCCACTAGAATGTAAGCATCATGTACAAAAGGATTTTGGTCTGTTTTGTTCACTATTATGAACATTCTTGAAGACTGTTTGGCACAAAGTGGGCATCCAATGAAGTGAATGGACACATCTCTATTCTGTGCTCAAGATGTTAAGCTTCATTTTCTCTGAGTAAAGAGACAGGGCTTATTCAGTGGCCAGAGGACTCAAAGGGAATTCTTCCTCCCTTGCCTAACTCTTCCTTTAAGTTCTCTTGCTTTTACAGATTGCAGTGAGTAGGTTTTGTTGTGGCTGTTGTTTTGAGACAAGGTCTTACTGTGCAGCCCAGCCTCAAACTGACAATCTTCCTGCCTTAGCCTCCTGAGAACTAGGATTCCAGGCATGTGCTACCATGCCTGGGTATTGATTTATTCAAAAAGTCATTTATTCTGCTAGTCACCTAATTAAATGCTTATTCAGCAGGTAAAAATTTAGAAACCATGGCATCCAGACCACTTTTCTTGGTTTTGGATATGGAAAATACATATGATATAAGTATAAACAAGATACTGCTGGTTTGCTGGATTCACCATCAGATAAAGGAGCCTGGTCAGTAAGTGAGCAGCTATGGTGTGATGGGTTAGGCATTGACCTAGGATTAAGTTTGTCTCTACATTGTCCTTTTACCACAGTTGTGCCAGCTATGTTAAGTACATCTCTTTCTTTGTTATAATTATGTGGCTGTTTCCCTCCCTTTTTGATAAGTGAGAACAGGCATCATTCTTGTTTCTTGTGTATTCCCACTGCTTAGCACAGTTTCTAGTTAATAGATGGTAAATTAATGGAGGTATATGTTCTATAGGAACACAGATTATGAAAATGATGGACCACAAACTGCTGGGTTACCAGGGGAACTTTCCACAAGCTATGATGTTATACAAGGATTTTGAATAATAAGTGGGACTTTTCCATTGTTCAGTCATTTGTAATTTTCTAAGAATGTTCAGCTTTCTTTGCACTGATGTTACCATACCTGAAATGTTCTTCCCTTTCTTTACTACATGGTAAGCTCTTATTTGTCCTCTAAGGATTGCTGTAATAGCTGTTTGCTTCTCCTTGTATCTGTGGAGGTTTTGCATTAGCGCAGTGGTAGGAGAAGGGAACTTGCGGTGGAGGACAGAGACATGCATGGATAGACGGACAGTAGACACAATTACCTGCAGGTCTAAAACAGAATATTGGCAAAACCAGGTTTGAGCCAATATGCTTAGAGAATATGAAGATCAGAAGCTACCAAATGTTAAAAAGACCACCAGGCAATGTGGTTTGATGCAGAGACATAGGGAAATCTTTTTTCTGGAATGGACACTGATGCTTTGCAACATTCTAGTCAATACTCAGCATAGATGATGCTGTTCTGGGGCATCTGAGTGGCTCTGCTGGCAGTAAATGTGGTGTGGAAGAGTTGGGCTCTAGGGAAAAGTAGGAACTCAGACGATGCTGCATGGTGGTTGTAGCTAGCAAGCTGCTTTGTGGGGGGTGGGGCATAGGAAGCATCCCTTTGGGACTTTATAAACTACTGATGGATCACTTGGATTAGGGACAGGATGTTGATGTATTCTGGTGATATCAAACCAAAGGACATTTTACATATAGTTTTCTGGGTTGGAGAGATGGCTCAGTAGTAAAGAGCACTGGCTGCTCTTGCAGAGGACCCAGGTTTGATTCCCAGTACCCACAGGACAGCTAACAACCGTCTGTAGCTCCAGTTCCAGGGGACTTAGACACTCTCCTCTGACCTCTGCAGGTATTGCACTGACTGCATGGGTGCACTTACAAACATGTAGGCAATACACTCACACATATAAAATAAAAATAATAACTAAAATATTTACATACAGCTTTGTACATGTAAAATCATTGGATGATATATTTCTGGGAATATGAAAAATATCTTGTTTAGCCTTTTGTTTCTGCAGAACCTGGCCTGGATTACTCAATGAAAGCTAAAACGATTAAGATTAGAGTATAGAAAGTTTTAAGGGTTACTTAAGTTGTGGGAATTTACTTTGGAAGGTGCTACTAAATGTAGAATACTTTTGAGAAGCAGAAAAGGATAAGGAAAGCAGTGTTTTAGGATAGGACAGAAGTAGGAAAAAGATGGTTCTGAAAAAGAATGAAAAGATAAAAGAAACCTTGGTGTTTTTAACCGAGAGGACTGGTTAGGTATGTTGATAGCTAAAGAGGATGCAGTGGGATGTCTTACTTTCTGTGCAATGAGTTCAAAGTGAAAAACGATGGAGGGTGATTTCTCGAGTGATGTAGCAGAGAAAGGAAGAGAAATACAGGGTAGGATTTTTAGTTGGAGGTGGAATAAAGCAAAGTTAGTCACTAGGATGATAAGAGTCCTGGTAAACTTAGGGCAGAAGGGAATAAGGAGTAGGGAAGGACTCCCCTGATAAGGTGGAAAGGGGTACTGAAAACAGTGTTATTTCAGAGGAGGAAGCCATAGTGGGGCTCAGGAGCACATGTGGAGGTGTCCATATTTGATAGAGGTAGGTCTGTTCTGCCAACAAGTTAAAAAAAGAATGAGCTTAAAGATCTTAAGAGATTTATAGGTGAAAAGACAAATTTAGGCAGCTCATATAGCTTGACTCCAAAGTTATAAACTGATTTGATGGGTCAGAAGGAAGATGTTCTTGAATTTAAGGTGGACTATAGGTTAGGGCATACACAAGTTTCAAAATATCTGAAAGACTCAAGTAATATAGTCTTCTTTCACCGTAATGGAATAAAACCAGAATTCAGGAACAGAAGGAAAAATGGAAAAATTAACAGATATGTGGAAGTTAGGCTACATTGTTGAAAACAACTAATGGGTCAAAGTAGAAACAAACAAGAGGAATTAGAATGGATCTGGATGGGTGAAAGTGAAAACATAACATGCCCAAACCTATGAGATCCACAAAAGCAGTGCACAGACAGAAATGTGTAGATGGAAATGCTTACATTAAAAAGAAGAAAACTCTTGATAATCTAACTGTATACTTTAAGGAAAGTATAAAGGAAATAAAAAAGAAAGTAAATTAAACCAAAACTATTAGAAGGAAGGGAACAGTAGAGCCAGGCTTGGTGGCACATGCCTATAATCCCAGCACTTGGGAAGTGGAGTACAGGAGGGTCATCCTACCTAGCAAGGTTGAGGTCAGCCTGGACTATATAGGACCCTGTCTTAAAAAAAGAAGGAAGAAGGCAATGACTATTATATTAGAACAGAGACTAGAAAAACAGCCTAGAAAATAAAGAAACCAAATAGTTGTTTTTTGAAAAGAACCAAAACACTAACTAGGTTGGCAAAGAAAATATATATAGATAGGATCCAAACTGCTAAAATTAAAAATGAAATCGGAAAATTATTATGGAACTTAAATACAAAAAGACTGTAAAAGCATTATGATCACTGTATGCCAATAAGATGGATAGCTTAGCTGACATTTATGAGTTCCTAGAGACAAACAAACAAACAAACAAAAGCCAAGAATGATCCAAGAAGAAAGAAAGAAAGTAGGTGAACCAGTAATTAAAAATCTCCTGATGGCTTCACTAGGGAATTCTAATTGCTTAAAGAATAATTAACACCAACCATTCTCAAACTTTCCCCAAAAGATGATAGAAATATATTGTAGCTCATTCTATTAAGGCCAGAATTACCCTGCCACCAAGGCTAAATTTATCAGAAATTAAAGACCAGAAAATGGAAAGAAAAAGAAAAAGAAAAAAAAAAAAGGAAAGAAAACACATATACTAATTACCCCAAACAACAAAAACAAAACAACAAAATGTCCCAAACCCCTGTAGACTGAACGTTTGTGTAAAACTCTAACAAAATATGACACCCAACAATATATAACAGGGTATACACTGTCACCAAATGAAATTTATCTCAAAATGCCAGAGTAGCTCATCATAGAAAAACCAGTCAATGCAATACACGAATATTATCAGAATAAAGGCAAAAAGATGCATTATCTCAATTGATACAGAAAGGCATTTGAGAAAATCCAACACCTTTTCACATCCTTGCAAATCATACAAATCTCACATACTTGAGAATCTAGGGATAGGAGGGAGCATAGAGCCTTCTATCTGACAAAAGGCATTTATGAAAACCTGTGACTAACATTCTACTAAAGATGAAATTTTTGACTGAATATCTTCCAGTTAAGACCAGGAAAAGACCATACCCACTTTTCCCACATCTGTTCAATGTTGTATTCGAAGTTTCAACAAGAAAAATTAGACAAGAAAAAGAATTAAAAAGCATCTCAATTGTAAAAAAAAAAAGCACAGCTATTCCTACTCATAAATGATTTGACTATATAGATAGAAAATCCTGAAGAACCACAAAAATAAGCAAACTCAGCAAAGGTGCAGGATACAAGATCAACACACAAAAACCAGTTTTCGTTCCTCTACGCTAGTAATTAACAATTGAGAAAAGAAACAAAGAAAAACAATCCCATTTATAATAGAATCCAAAAGAAGAAAATACCTAAGGATAACTTAGAAAGTCTAAATAGGTAGAAAGTTACCCCGTGTTCATGTTAAGATGGAAATGCCATCCAAAGCTACCGCAGATTCAGTGAAATCTGCATTAGAATGCTAAAGACCTTTTCATAAGTAAAAAAGCCAGCCCTCAAATTAATTAAGAATTGCAAAAGGTCCCAAATAGTCAAAACAATAATGTTAAAGTAAAACAAAACTGGAACTTCACATTTTCAAATTTTAAAACTTAAACTATAGTAATCAAGAACAGGATTATAAACATTAGGATATATCTATATATATAATATTTATATATAAATAATTGAATGGAGAGTCCAGATGTAAGAGTGCCAAGACCATTCAATAGGCAAAGAATAGTATCTTCAACAAATGGTCTTGGGAAAATGGATATCCACATGTGAAAGAATGAAGTTGGCCCCTATCTCTCTCACCATATGTAAAAACTAACTCAGACTATGTATCACTTAAATGTAAGCACTAAAAGTTATAAAACTTGTAGAAGAAAACTCAGGGATCGGGCTGGGTATACAATCCAGTGGCAGAGTGCCTCCCTAGCATGCAGGAAGCCCTGGGTTTGATCTCCAGCACTGCAAACAAACATAGAGTTGATATTCATGATCTTGGATTTGGCAATGAATTCTTAAGATTTTTATACTGAAAGCATAAACAATAAAATCAAAATAGATACATTCTATTTCATCAAAACAAAAATTTTGTATATAAAAGGAGGTTAGATCACAATCTCTTACCAGCAGAGCCTTAATATTTTGTTAGATGAACCATAATATGTCAGGTATTATATGATATGGCTTCATTTATGCAGTGTATCCATGGAGTAGATCCATGGAGACAGAAAGCCTATTGGGACTGGCTAGGGGATAGGGTCAGGGGAAAACACGGGAAAACAGGAGGTGAAGAACAACTCCCCCCACTCTCTTGGGTTCAATCCAATGGACAGACAAACACTCTACCACTGAGCTAAATCCCCAGCCTAAGTTTTCCTTTTTGAGTGATGAAATGTTTTAGAATGCTAGAAGTCATGTTTGTACAGCATTATGCTATGTGAATTTCATCTTGAGAATAAAAATGAAAGGTTTTGTGTGAGTTGAAAAATGAATTTAGCTAGATTTGGAGTGAGGGACCAAAACCTGAGCAGGGTAAGGCATGGAAGGCTAGAGTTCACAATGGGGACAAAGCACAGGTTCTGAGAGATGGAAACTTAAAAGTGTCAGAACATAATAACAAGATGAAAACAGCATTGTGTCTTTGATGAGGCACAGTAACCATCTGAACGTGCAGTGGTTGCTAAAAGGAAGATGATGCTGTGCAGGGGAAAGGAAACCATTAGATGACAATCTCTTGGTCACAGAACCCTATGTATTTTGGATTCAAAAATCTCAGAACCAGGACTGCAGATGTAATTTAGTGGTAGAACACCTGCCTGGCATGCATGAGGCCCTAGGTTGGATCTCCAGCTACAAAGTAAATAAAAGAAGGAAAGAGGAATGAATGAATGAATGAATGAAGGAAGGAAGGAAGGAAGGAAAGAAGGAAGAAAGGAAGAGAGGGAGAGAGAGTTCAGAGGGAGCCCATATTTTTTCACTTACATACCCAGCTACCTTTCTCTCCTGAGTCTCAGAATACCCATATCAGCTTCCTGCAAACTTGTTCAAAGAATTAGTTTCTACTTTCCCGTGGCACCAACCTTAGTATGACTAGACTTTAGAATATTGCTGCTCAACATGTGGTCCATGGACAGGCAACACTGATACCACCTGAGAATTTGTTAGAAATGCAAAAGTCATAGCTTCATTCCAGAATCGGCATGTTAGTAAAATTCTGGTTACACACTTGACAAATTCCCATCTAGAAAGAATAAGTAAACAGCAGAGATCCATCACGATGCTTGGATTCATTTATAACCATTATTTTGTTATGTTAGAGTTTTTCTTTTTCTTTTGGTTGTTGAAATAGAGCCTCCCTATGTAGTACAGACTTATCTGAGGACTCAACATTTTCCTGCCTCAGCATCTCAAGCAGGGATTAACAGCATGCACCAGCACACCGGGATGTCAGGCTAGGATTTTAAAAACATGCTTTTTGTTAGCCTCTATTAATTGTTCATAAGGATGGGTTTCATTATGATATTTTCAAATATGTATGATATATTTTGACCGTGTTCACCCTTGCTATTCTTTCTTGTCCCCCACCAATCCTGCTGATTCTCTTTCTTTCTCAACTAGTCCCCCTTCTACTTCCATGGATCCTTTTTCTGATGACCCAAAGAATTTCATTAGGGTTGCTTATAGGAGCGTGGGTGATGGCTTATTTACCTTACTACTGATTATATACCACTGAGGAAAAATGTCTCTCTCTATCAACCATTAACTGTCTATAAATCCTCAGGGAGGGGTGGGCTTCATGAGTCCCTCCTCTCTCCCTGGCAGGATGTTGATGGGCCTAATTTTTTGTGGGCCTTGTGTAGGTAATCACAACTGCTTTGGATTTAAGAGTGCAACAGCTATGTTGAGTGTTAGGCTAGTTTTGCCCCAAGAGAATGATTGTTAAAGGAAATGAAGGGGGCTGTGGTAAAGTGCTTGCCACAGAAGCATGATGACCTGAGCTTGGATCCCCAGCACCCACATAAAAAGCCAGGTGCAGTGCCCTGGTCCTGTAACTTCAGCACTGGTGGACAGGAGGATCCCTGAAGCCTACTGGTCAGTCAGCCTAGTCAAAAAGCAGGTGAGAGACTCTCAAAAAATAGAAGTGGAGAAGAAATCAAGGAAGACACCCAATGCTAACCTCTCATCTCCACACATAAATGGTGCACACAAGGAAACAAGCAAACACACACACACACACACACACACACACACACACTCTCTGAAGAAATGATTTTTTTTTCAACATGGCTTGTTTTTCAGTTAAGCTTCTTAAATGGAGCCAGGGTGTGTCCCACCTGCCTGAAAGCTTGTAGTGAGTCATTTGCTCTGCCTTCCTAAGAGAACATTTCTTTGTTCCATATACTCTCACAGTGACTTTCCTCAATCATTCTAAACTCTTTCCTATAAATGCGGTTCGTTTGCCTCCAGTGGTTTATCTGATTCCTTCTTGATTTAATGTCTTATATTTGACTGAGCTATCCCTTTTCCATAAAGCCAGTCCTTACCACCCAGTCTAGAGCAGTTCCCTGTTTTTTGTTTTTTGTTTTTTTTCTCTATCATATGGTTTGGCTTAGTTTCTTCTTGGCACTGTATTGTGTAGCTATGTATACACGTGTGAATATGTGTCAGCTAAGTAGCATAGTGAAGTGGGTTGAGCACAGACTCTGGAACTAGACTGTCCAATTTCCACCCTGGCAACCAGAGTTCTGTTTTGTGGTGCAGCTTGCAAACACCTGCGTCTACCTCCTGCAGACGCAGTCAACTGTGTTCTTTTTACACCCCTCCCCCCATAGCTGACAGAAAGCTGTTTCTTAAGTGCTCTGTCTTCCTTCCTCATCTGCAGGTGGGGACTGGAACCATATATTTCATAGGGTTGTTATAAGAAGGGGCCATAGAAATGTGGAGGAGAGGAATTTCAGTATGAGGACATTCAGAAATCAGCCCAAGTTCAGTTTTGTAAAGAGGTAAAAGGGAGGCTAAAAACTCAAGTCGGTGCCGGTCCCAAGTCAGGAAGTGGCTCTTGAATGCAAAGGAAAAGATTATCTTCTTTTCTGCATCTTTTGTATATTTCCCAAGGTGCTACCTTCATTCCTCTTTTCGCCTTAGTTTTACCTCCTCCATCTCCTTCTTCAGCCTTAACTCTGCACCTCAATTTCCAGACATCTTCAGGAAATCTCTTGGGTGTTGCACTGATGTCTTAAAACTACTAGATCCCAAATCAAGCTTGCTTTCCTTCCGAAGCTGCTCCTCCCTCCTAACCGTTCACCCTCTTGGACTGTCCTGTCTGAAATGTGATTGCTTGCTCCAGTATATTTCATATTTCTATTTTCTTCACTTATTTCTTCCATATTAATCGCTAGCCAATGTATATTTTAGTTCTTTAGAGTTTATCTTCCCTGATGAATAGTTACTGACCGATTTAATGAAGCTCCCTCTCCTTTTTTATCATCAGTTAATCTACTTAATTATGTATTTGTGGCGTATCTTGCTTTTCTTTGTGATGCTGTCAGGTATGTTCAATTGTTGGGGTTTTTGTTGTTGTTGTTTGATTTTTTCAGCACTAAATCGCCACATGCTGGCTAATGAAATTTGGGAAAATTATGTGAGTTATCTCAGTCTCAATTTCTCATGCTGACATGAAGCTATTAATAGAATAAATTCACAGATATGTCATGAGACTTCTAAACGGAATGCATGTTTAACATCTGGCTCAATAGTTAAAATAAAATGAGCACTCAACAAATATTAGCTATTTTTAAAAAAATACCCCTCCCCCCATCCTGTGGGCTAATGCTGGGTTAGCATTCTTTGGTCTCTTTTCCCAGAACGCTATACTTCAGCCCCGATGGACAACTTGCAACTTCTCAAATACTGTATGAACTCCCATATTCTCCGTGCACTAGACAACAGGGAACAAGAACTAAGATAAATCAGTTAATTCCTTTCCTACTGCAATAAACAGTGCTGCGGGACTAACTAGCCACTGGTTTGCATCAAAAGAAGGGGAGCTGGAGGCCTTCCTTGTTACTGTCTTTTTTTTTTTTTTTAACTTGGCAAAACATAAGAAAACTATTTATGATGGTTTTTTTTTGGAGGGGGGCAGAAATTTTGGTTTTCAGTATTTGGATAAGGATAGTGAGGCTCAGAAAGGATAATTAATCTACCTGAAGTTACATAGTATCATTAGTAGCTAAACTGTAGCAGATTTTTTTCTTTCTTACACTTAGTTCTTTTTGTACCACATCTTGCTGGTCTTAAACTCCAGTCTTGACTTCCAAAAACTTGTTTCCCATGCCCCAGAAAATACTCCCCTTACAGGCAGACCCAGCTGGAGTGGTTTGCCCTAAATCATCTCATTCCTGTGGCAGCCTGAGGTAAGGAAGCAGTTCGCCAGGAGATATTTTGGACCCCTCAGTCCCTTGGCAGAGGGCCAACCAGCCAGCTCTATATAATGATTTAGACTGAGAAAGCCACCCAAAAGCCGGGAATCACTCAGTGACAGAGTGGATTTGTATGGACATTTACCTGAGACAAGGCAGAAGACGAGTGGGAACAGCCAGATCATCCTCTGCAAGGTGGAGATGGGTGCTGGAGACCCGGAGGCAGTGAGCTTGCTGCCACTCTGTCATAAGCTGAAAGTGTCTCTCAGACAGACTTCCCTTTCCTCTGGTGATGAGACCTCCTCCTCCACTCTGAAAACTTCTGCTTATTGATCTTGTGTCGTTGATAAGTTGATCATGAAAATACCTTGTATAATTTTAACTTAAAAAATTTATTCAGCTGGGGAGTATGGTGGCACACACCTTTAGTCCCAGCACTCCTGAGGCAGAAGCAGGCACATTTCTCTGAGTTCCAGGCCAGCCAGGGCTACACACTGAGACCCTGACTGAAAAATACAAACAACAACAAAAATTATTAAGACTTATTTCGTGGTCTAATCTATGTGCTAGAGAAAATGTTCATCCTTTTTGGTGGCATTTTCTGTATTATCTGTTAGATTTCACTTGTCTGTGGTGTTGTTCAGGCCTCTATTTTCTGACTTTCTGTTTTCCTTTTACTATGTTGCACATCATCTATCATCCAAAGTTTTGGTAGACTGGCTCTGCATTGGGGCCATTCTCCACCAAATACTTAACTTTCTCTGATTTTGGAAATCAGGCTACTATAATTTGGATACAGTTACGTTATATCCTCCAATGATTCATGTGCTGGAAGCTTGGTCTACAGTATGGTGATGTTTCAGAGGTGGCAGGACCTCTGAAAAGTGGGGTCTAGTGGGAGATAATTAGGTCATTGAGGGTGCTACATTCAGAAGGGATTAATGTAGCTCTTGGAGGACCTCTTTCAGTACCCACAAAGATGCTGACCACAGAAATGGCTCAGCTAGCAAAGGTGCTTGCTACTGAGCCTGATGACCTGAGTTTGATCCCCAGAACCCACATGGTGGAAGGAGAAAACTGATTTCTATAAGTTGTCTCCTCATGTGCACTGTGGCACACGTGGGGTACACACACACACACACACACACACACACACACACACAGGCACACACACACATCACTCAAACAATAAATGCAAGTTTTGAAAGTGGGTTGTTCATGGGGCTGGAGAGATGGCTTGGTGGTTAAGAGCACTGACAGCTCTTGCAGAGGATCTGGGTTCGATTCCCAGCACCCACATGGCAGCTACAAACTGTCCTTAACTTCAGTCCCAGGGGAATCCAAAGCCCTCTTCTGATCTCCACGGCACTGCACAACACAGGTGCACTCACATACATGCAGGAAATACACTCATACACATAAAATAAAAATAATAAATAAAATATTTTTTAAAAAGTGGGTTGTTCAGCACAGAAGTGGGGAAATGGGTTAAGAAGCCCCCACCTTACTGAGGAAGCATTGGCAACTAATCAGTCTACATGAGGGAGAGTTGGTCTTCTTTAGGAGAATGACGTTAGATAGGCTGACCAGGCTCCAGTGGATGAACTCACACCGAGGGACATCTGGGGACATAAACTTGACTCAGTAGGCCTTAACATATATGATAGAATGCATGAAATCTGATAGGGGGGGCTATGGGGAGTGCAGATAGGGAAAAGGGTATAAAGATGATTAAGATTCAATAAAAATATATATTGTAAAAATAGTGGGTTTCTGTTAAAAAAAAGGAAGCCTAGGCCCTGAGTCTTTCTACTTTCCTGTTTCATTATGTGACCATTTCCACACAGTACCCCAACATCATGATGCCATTTACCATGAGGCCCTCACCAAAGACAACAGTAGGGTTGTCCTGTCTTGGACTTTTAAATTTATTATTTATTATTTATTTATTTATGTATTTATTTGTATGTGCATGAGCATGTGTTCTATGGTTCATGTGTGGACATCAGAGGACAACTTGCAGGTTAGTTCTCTTCTTCCACCATGGGGAATTCAGGGAACAAACTCAGATCATCAAACTTGGCAGTCAGTACCCTTTTCTGTTGAGCTCTCTCACTGGCCCCAGTCTTGGACTATTAGCCTTCAAAATGGAGAAACAAAAAAAACATTTCAGACTGGGAATGTAGCTTAGTGGTAGAGCACTTACCTAGCATGTGTGAGGCCCCATATTGGACCATAGTATTGAAAAAAAAAAAAACCCAACTAAATAAGCAAGCAAACCTCTTTTGTTATAAGTACCCAGGAATTTTGTTATAAAATGAACTAATAATAACTTCATTTTATGAAACTTAAGATCTCATCTCTTTCCTGACTGTGTGCCTTGCATGGGCCCATGTGAGGTTTTCTTATATATACATAGCTGGTTTTTAATGCTTTTGTCTCCCAGAGGCTTAGGCTTACTTCTTCAGATTTAGGTGGTGTGTTGGGTCTTTACCCAGATCTCTTGGGTCTATAGGTTCCCTGCAGCTTTCATAGCATCACATAAGCAACATAAGCAGCACAATCCTGAGATGGCTACTTTTCCCCATGCAGTATGGGGCAGTGTGTCTCCTTGCTGTAGTGGTGGTTGCATGTCCTCCCATATGGATATGACATGCAAATGAGTGTTGCCTGTGTTTCACTAAAACTTTATTTAGGTACACAGAACTTCAAATTCCATTTTATTTACACATATTGCAAAAAAAAATTTTTTTTTGGTCTTTTTGAGACAGAGTCTTCCTGTAGCCACAGCTGGCCTGGAAATCACTATGTAGACCAGACTGACCTTGAACTCACAGAGATCTGCCTGCCTCCGCCTCCCAAGTGCTGGGATTAAAGGTGTGCATCACCATGCCTGGCTCACATATTGCAATTTTTTTAAACCATTAAAAAAAAACACAACAACTAAGAACTGCTCTTAGTTCATGGATCATATAAAACTAAATGGCAGGCAGGATTGGGACATGGACCATAGCTTGCAAACCTCTTGTCTATGTAATACATATATTGGCAGGGGTCATCCTTGTCTGACTTTGGAATCAGTGAACTGGAAACTTCCCACTGCTCTCTATGATTTGGGACAGTTGGAATTAGATGAGATTCATTTGAAACTTGGTAAAGGCAGATTGTTTAAGACCGGTTAAGCTTAATGGACTTTGGGAGATTAGATCTGAAGTTCTCCTAGCTATGAAATTTCAGATTATGAATTAGCATAGAGGTAAAACCACACACACACTCCAATTGATTATTTTTATTTATTTATGTGTATGAGTGTTCTGCCTGCATGTATGTAAGTGCTCCCATGTCATGCAATGCCTATGGAGGACAGAGAGGGCATTGGATCCCCTAGAACTGGAGTTACAGAAGATTGTTAGTCACCATGTGGGTGCTGGGATTCAAACCTAGGTCTTCTGCAAGAGGAGCCAGTGCTTTTAACTGCTGAGCCATCTCTTCAGACCTCCAATTAATTATTATTGTCTCCAGATGACATCAGCAAGACCATATTTGTACTTTTGAGATACTACTCTGGCTGTGGGATTGAGCATGGACTAGAATGGGGTGGTGAGACTGTGGGGGTTGAAATGTTATTGTCTAGGTAAGAGATAATGGAGACTTAGGCTACTGTCTCAGGTAATGAGAGACAACACATAGACTGTAGGAACATTGGCGGGGTGGGGGATGGTTCTGGAGCAACAACTCAGTGGTTGAGATCACTGGTTACTCTTGCAGAGGACCCAGGTATGGTTCCCAGCACCCACACGATGGCTAAAACCACCTGAAACTTCAGTTCCAAGGGATCCAATGCCCTGTTCTAGTCTCCATGGGCATTGTGTACATGTAGTAAAACACTCATACACTTTGTAAAAAAGAAAGAAACATATATGGGAGAGGTTTGGTGGTCTCAGACTCAACAGGGAGAGTCACAGAGTACAGAGTAGCTATCCCCTCCTCCCTATTGGGGGAAGGAAGGAGGCTCCCAAGACCTAGGATGCTCACTCATGAGGTCTTATACAAAACTTAAATAAGCAGGAAACAAGTACAGTAGGGGAGGAGACTTTGGTGGACGTACCTGTAAGTTGTACAGGGAACTCCAGGGTTGCAGCTTTCTTGAGTAATCATCACCCATGCTGGGTGGGCTTTTCCATGATTCAAGTGCCTTTGAATTACCCATATGCCCATAAATAACCCCTCACCCATGCATCTGTAAATAACCTCAGTAAACTCATTGGTTCACCAAGCTAGACTTGGGTGGAATCATTTCTTTGGTTTGTTGTTAGTTCCCTATCTGGGTTATACAGAAAATTTTCATGTCTCCCTAGAAAAAGTCATTAGCACAATTGGTACCCAAACTGGGACAAAGGCAAAGAGGAGTCTGGGAGGAGGGGTTGCATGGTCCCCTGCTATGGATGATAAACCATGCAATAGTGACGCACCCAACTGAGGGGAAACATTCATAGGTGCAATCCTGATATGGCTACTTTCCCCATGTGGTATGGGACAGTGTACCTCTTTGCTGTAGTGACAGCTGTGTGACCTCTGATATGAATATGATGTGCAATTAAGGCTGAACCAGTTAAGAGTGGAATATCCCTGAGGGGAATCCCAGGGTCATTATCTTCCTCTATGTGGTACCCTTTTATGAATGTGTTCTGCCACTTAAGTACAGGAATGCCCCCAAAGTGACCAATGGTCTAGAGCATATATTATAATTCTTCTAAGGTACAAGTAAGGGTTATGATTATAAGCAAGTCATGGAAATAGTTGTGTGATCTCTGCTGAATACAATAAGATACACAACTGAAGCTGAGCTTTCTGCCTAGAAGCAGCTTACCAGAACAGATGAGGAATTACAATAGGAAAAGACATGCAGATGTTATCCTTCACAGTAGCCTCTGATTTGGCAGGAAAAGTAGAAAAAAGACAGATGAGATAGAGATGCTGGCTTGCTGAGGTTTTTGTTTGTTTGTTTTTTTTTTTAGTTAGCAAAACAGTATAGAGTACAAATTAGATCTGTGCTAAAGAACTCTTCCTGGGACCTCCAAATCCTGGAGCCCATGAGAACATTCAGGGAGGAGTGAGTGAATGAGTGAGTGAGGTAGAAATGACAGAAGATGATGACCCTTAGGTCTGCCTTTGAATACAGAGGAAAAGAAGAGCCTGATTCAGCAAAGCCTTAATAATTGCACAGCACAGGAAACTGAAAATCAGGGAATATTTTGCTCCTATTGCTTAAACTGGGAACGACTTAAACACTGAAAGAACCTCTCACAGCCTGACTCATGAGGCTATGGGACATGAATGGGAGATGGGATTGGTCTGAATGTTGGGAAAGTGGAGAAACTGAGCAATATTACTATTCATCTCTCTCTCAGACAAAGGCTACACAATGTGAGGTAATATCAGGACATCATTCCTAATGGACTGGCTCATATGAACCATTAGGGACACTTTGTTATCTATCACTGGCTGAAATCTTGAATGAATATAAGACAATAGAGGAAGAACAGGCATTACTGAGGGAACTGGGCATGCATGACAAGGTGTTTGATGCGCAGGTTAGTAGGCCAGTCACAGGAGAGATTAAAAAAAAAAAAAAAAAGATTCAGCAAGCGCTCTGGGACTAGTATAGGGCTTTAGTGGCTTTGTGGAGTCCCACAATGGGATACGGCTTCTACAAAATTGAAGAGGCCTTAGTGGAACTTACTGTAAATTGTGTTTGTACGGTGCTAAACTATTCAGGAGGAGATTTAAAAAGGGGGAAAGCTGGTTTGGAGGGATGGCTCAGCAGATAAAGTTGCTTGCCACCAAGTTGGATGCCCTGGGGCCCACATGGTAGAAGGAGACAACTGACTCATGAAAACTGTTCTCTGAGCCCCACACACATGCCATGGCACGTCATCCCCTCTCCCCAATAAATAAATGAATAAATAATATAGGTAGATAGATAAATAAATAAGTAAAAGAATGTAAGTTTTAAACAGAGGAGCAAGCAGATGATAGGGCCTGTCATGCAAAAGCAAGTGTAGCAAGATCTGTATCAAGCCAGAATTACTAGCAAAAAATTAAGAAGACAAAATCAGTGCTTCTGAAAGACTTTAAAACCTGAGTAACAGTACACAAAGGGAATGAAAGAAGGTGTGAATGACAGATCAGTACAAGTGGAAATGGTTAAGCTTGTCTTAGGGTTTCCCAGTACACTGTGCACGTTTCTCCCCTGCAAGAAAGTATACTGGGATAGAGACTGTTTGTTCTACCTGGGGCCCTGTCAGCAGCCGACATGGTGACCAAGGTGCCAACCTGGAACCAGTCAGATCTGGGGAGTGGCTCAAGTGGTAGGTGTGATGGAAAAGGGTGCTGCCCTGCTCTCCTTTTCCCCTGTGCAGAGCATCAGAAGCCAGCCTCATGGAAGCCATCAAAATTGGGGTGATGTGCAGTAGCCTAGGATGAGGAGGCTGGATGGTTCATGGAGAATAAGTATGGATTATAAAGATCTAAATGAGGTGGTGCCCCACCCATGTTGTTGTGTTCCAAACTGCGTTTTGAAAAAGCAACTGATAGAAGTGATGGAATTTTTTCATGTTATAGTGAACCTTGATAACTTAAAAAATATCCTTTCACATTGAATTTCAAGACCAATTAGCACAGGCTAAGCAGACACAGCAATGGACCTTCAGAGATCCTTCCTACCCTCTGTAAAAGGTTTCATTTTATAATGATAACCTTTGTGTGTTTTACAGATTTGAAAAAGCATCTGGAAGAAGAATAAAAATAGTTGCTGCAAAGTTTGAAGAAAAGCACCCCATGTGGGTGGAAAAAGGCACTCCTGAAGCATAAAATTGTTGAGTGAAAAATCCAAGTGCCAGGGAGTGAAATACTTCTCTAGGAATTATTGGCCAGAGAGATCACTGAAGACCCCACAAAATAGAAGCTATTGCCACTGCTCTTAGCTGCATGCCAGAGCTAGATTCTAAGTCTCTACTGTAGAAGACATTGTGTGCTTTGGTTGCAGGACATGGAGAAATCAATCTGGGACTAAGCTGGAAGCTCTCTCCCTGTTGGCTAGCTTTTGTAGTGCTTGAAGGCACTATGCAGGCTTGTGGGGGAAAATCGTTGCCAACAGACCTGCTTCGTTGTGGATCTCAGGGTTGTGTGCTATAGGCACAACATTCCAGTCAGGATATGCCCACTGACTCAGTAGGAGCATAGCTACTTTCTGATTGACTTCAAGGCCCACCTCTCTGGAGAGAACTCATGTTTGGTACTGTAAGCCAGGATAAAAACTTGTGGCTGAGCAGTGAGGAGGTTAATATTATTGTTTTGTTACACAGATAGTGTCTCTCAAGTTGTCCTCTATTTATGTACACACCCATAGATTGCTGCTCAGCCTCAGTGATGGAGGGGAAATTTCTTTTTGCATCAGTGGTGCAAATACAGAGATTGATAACCACTAGAGGAGGTTGATACAGAGGTTGATAACCAATCAAATTGCTGAGAACAGCAACTGTTGCTATGGAATAGTGGCACAACGCTCAGCCATAGATAGAGGAGACTAATCAGACAACTATATCATCCTTCGAGGAATATTGTAGAAGAGGATGTAGAAAGAATGTAAGAGCTGAGGAAGGGGTGAGGTGTTGCATAGCTATTTCCTCTGAATTAAAACATTCTTTCCTGAAGGGAGGAGGTGATTCACAAGACTCAGGAAACTTATGAAACTTAGGGGGATCAAGAAGATCACATAACTTTCAGGGTTTAGGAAACTCACAAAACATACAGGCCCCAGAGATCCCTCACCAAGCTTATACATGCAATAAACAATTGTGGTAGAGAGAAGGCTCTTCAGTGGAGTTGTGTAGAGAGCTTCAGTGATGCAGCCTTCATGAGATATAACATATGCTGGGTGAGCTTTACAGTGATACAGCCATCTGCCTTTGAGTTACCTACGCTACCATAAGTAATTCCTCTCTCATGCACCTGTAAATAGTTCACTGGTCCACCCAGGTGGATGGAGTGGTTTCTTTGGTTTATTGCTCGTGTACTATCTGGTATGCATAGATATCCATCACATCTGCCCAGGAAAAGTCACACCACACTTGGGTTAGTATGTAAGTATACTCAGTGCTGCTATGATTTAGTGCAGTAAGTGCATACAAAGCAAAATCAGCAAAGGGAAAAGAGTACAAGGAGCCAGCGAGATGGTTCAGTTGGTAAAGGTTCTTGCTGCCAAGCCTGATGACCTGAGTTCAATATCTGAGGACACGTGGTAGAAAGAGAGAAATGACACTTGCAAGTTGTCTTCTGATTTTCACATATGCACTGCGGCGTGTGTGCCCCTCGCCCCAGAGTAAATAGAAATATGTAATGATGTTTTTAAAGAGTACAAAGGGCAAAGTCCACGTGAAGCCTTGCTACAAGTTCCCAAGAGTCCTCCCTTGGCGAAGTCACACAACATGTATTTAGTTCCTTCAACAGCATGTTGGGCAGTGTTCTGAAATGCGTTCTGTCAAGGAAGCTTGTCTGAGATCAGGAGTCCAAGGTTTTTGCCCAATTAGTCATTTAGGCATCCTTTGCCTGGCATATACCCACATTCAGAATCAGAGAGGGAAAACAGATGCTCAGCATTAACCAAATTGCTGTTCAAATGGTTTATATACAGTGTGAACCAGTCTTACCAGGGATTGGTGGGAACCTTCCTAAGTTCAAGTTCCCAGACATTAGCTAAAATCAATCTTATAGGCATGCCTTTCAAAGAGTAGTTGTCTTAAGCCTGCTATTTTAACTTTTCTGTTTTTTAACTCTTAACCATGTTTTCTGTACAGTAGATAAAATCAATATGTTTCTACTGCATTTACAACCAAAAGTTTTATAGACTCTATTAAGGAAATAGTCTTAGGAGTAAATAAAATAATATCTGGCTTTTCCTTTGAGATAAAGAATTGTCTCAAAGGACTGTTCTAGCTCAATAAGTGCAGTAAAGGCCTGCGCAAATGTTACATCTCAAATAATTAACCAAAATATTATATATGAGATACTTCCTCTGAAGCTTGCACTGGCTTAGGCATTATGGGCAAATGATGAGAAAAACCAGACATGACCCATAGTCTGATGGAACTCACAGCCCAGTGGAGAAAGAGAGACATTAATTAATGACAGAAAGATCTAAGACAAAAATTGAAAACTGTTATGCAGAAAAGAGATGAAGTGTAGTGAATTCAAAATATGGGCACTGGATTTGGTGTGGAGGAACAGGAAGAACTGTCTCAGGAAGGGACATTGGAACTGAGCCCAGAGGAATGGACAGTAGCTGGGTTGTACTGGAGGTGGCCAGCTGCTTCAGCCAGGAGTCCTAGGGTTGATGTGTAACTTAAATGGGATGACATGTGTCTAAGCTGAGTGGGTACTGAAGAAATACCATCCCAATTTTTAATCTTCTCAAGTGGGTGCTGTATCTGCTTATAGAATTTCTATGCAGGAGCTCTGGAAGTCTTTGGAGGTAGTAGTGAATTTCAGGTACACAGGAACAGAACTCAAAGATGTATCCAGGGGAGCTGGGGGACCAGGCACAAGTATAAAGAGAGGCTCACAGTAGGGAAGCTGGGCCTTCTTTAATGAACAGGTAGCAAATGAGTTATTTTTTCTCAGATCCAGAAACTTCTACTTGCTGTCTCACATACCACTTCTTATAGGCCACTTCCTGTTCAGGGTTTCACCAAACATCTTCAAGTCCTGCAGGTTTTGAGGGAACTGCCACCATATTTTCCAGTGCTTTGGTCCCTTTCTTCCAAGTGGCATGATGGATGATAATTCTTCGGTTCCTTAATCTCAGACTCTAAAAGTGCTTTCCAGGGACCTCTTTCCTTTCCCGATATCTGGACCCCCATTATATAATCTCTAACAAATATTTATTAAGGTCCACTAAATCTTAGCTCCTGTGGTAGCCCCTGTAAATGAAAGATGAATAAGATAAACTTCAGTCCCTGGAAGGACATGGCTCCCAATCCATGTGATATGTGCCCAGTTTCCTTGTGTCTAGCCTGATCTGCGCAGAACCCTCTTCATCCCCAGCAGCACACCTGGAATGGCCTGGTTTCCAGCTATTTCTGTTACTGGTCTTCCATGGCCACAACTTTTCAATCTTTTCCAAGGTTCCCATTCATTGTTTTTCTTACTTTGTACATCTTTTTCTCCATTCTGTCTTAGACCCTCAATACCTGGGTCTCTGTGAGTCTATTCAGAGCCTAGATTTTCAGACTGCATAGGGCTTGTGCTATGTTAACCATCTTCTGCTGTTTTGACTATTTAATTTTTTCTTTTCTTGAAAAAAATGGGAGACAAAAGAAAAGGTGCATTATCAAATAATATTTATTATGTTTACCTGATGAAATGGAGCCCGTAGTCCCATTACTTAAACACAAAGTAAAATTTATAACAATGAAATTTACAAATGCCTGAAATGACAGGTGACACATAGAGAGGTTAAGACACTGTGTTACACATTTCTGAGATAGGTTTAGTGGTATTTATTATCATTAAGCGTATTTTTCTCATTCCTAATGAACTAATGTAACATTTTTTTGAAGATTTAATGTTTACTTAGCCTGGAGAACTGAAAAAAGGGGTTAAGTTAGGTTCCTGACCAAAGCAACTCATTGACTAGTCAGAGATGCAGCTAAGAAAATCTGACAGCTATATGATTACCATAGGATGTGGTAAGGGATGCCAGTGCACACATATGTACAAAATGCTGTAGAAGCGAAAATACTGAGCTATATATTTAGCTTCGGGTGGGAAATTTAGAAGGGCTACACAGAGAGGATACTTGGTCTGACTGACGAAAAAGGTTTTCCATGCAGGGGGCATAATATGGGCAAACATGTAGGAGGAGGAAATGATTTGACATTCATGGATTAGAGATCATTCTGTGTGGCTGGAACCTAGGCAGCAGCTGGAGAGGGTTGTGGAAGATCTGGTGGGTCAGATTGTTAAAGACTCTCATCCTGCAGGAAAAAATCCAAATAAGAAAATGGGGAATGAAATTATAGTTCTGTGTGTGGTAGGAGCACAGGTAGCACATGCCAAGTCCAGCAGGAGGCATGCTAGAAAATTAGGAAGTGAAGGGACGTGGTTGAAAAGAGCCATTGAGGAGATGGGACTGACAGGATCTAATAACTGATTAGAGGGGAAGAAGGGTGGCAGGAAGCAAGGAGGAAGCAAGATGAATGATTGGCCTTTCTGTGATGCTGTTTCTTAATTAGTGAAATGGAGGATGATGTAACTGTATCAGAAAGTAGGTGAGATTTTGTTTCTTAGGAGCTTAAGTGAGTTACTATGTGTAAAACAACAGAGGGAATGGCACTTAACATGTATGGAAAAATCGTTAGCTTTTGGCTTATGGTAGGTCATTAACTAATATAGAGGAGACAGATGAAAAGCAAGGTGGGGAGGCAAGGGGCAGATGTATGAGTTCAGTTTTGGGCACATTAAATTCGAGGAGACTTCTGGCATCTACAGTAAGATTACAATTCGAAATACAGATTATAAGCAAAAAGATGAAGATTGATGTATGTTTAACATAGTTAATAGCATTATATATAATAACATGTAATTATAAGAACCCCCCCCTTCAATCTCTTGTTTTCAAAGATATAGCCATGTTTGGGTCAGAGAGCTGACCCTCAAACCCAGAGACTTGTGTAGAGATGTTCAGAATTGACTGGACCACCAGCCAGTAAGAGTTCATCATCATCATCCATTTCTTCATAAATTCTTTAAAGTAAATTTCTCAGAGTCTGGAAGCCTCTAGATAATGTACTAGTCATTACTTTGCTTCTCCAAGTTAGGGCTCAAGACTTTTACTAACTGCTATTTGTGAAAATACCTAAACAATACATTTCAAAAAAACCACAATGTCTCCTCATATTAGTAGCCACTAAGCAGTGTCTCACCCCCATATTCTTGCCTCTTCTTGTTTCTGCTGCTCTTGTGATATCAGTGGTGGAAAGTTACAGTTTCCTCATTTTGTAAAAATTCATCAGAAATGCACATGATCCTGATCCCTTGTTTGATATGAAAGCAACGCTTTCCAGATGCAGTCAGAGAGCTGTATTCAAGCTTCTTTAATTTAATGGGTATTTCCAACAGAAAAGTTGTGTGGCTATCTATATTATAAATGGAATCAGTATGTGAATATATTTACTTTGAGCTACTTTTAGTACTTAAATAATAGTCTATGCCAGTGTCACTAATCAGATGTTTGTGACTCATCTATTATATATCATGCAGTGTCAGGTGTTGGGAATCCACAGCAGGCAAAGGGAGGCTGTGTATCGGTGCAAATTCATGAAGTCTTGTGTTCAACTCCTGACTTCTCTGCATTGTAGTTTTGTCAAAGTATTTATCCCCTCAGTCTTAATGCTAACGAGAATTAATTTCTACTTTACAAGGTTGTTGCCCTCATTGAATTGTTGCAGACTCCTTTGCCCTGAAAGAACTCTCCACTTCATTTTACATATTATTGAGATATATCCTCTGACCTCTTGGTCTCTTTGAGGAGACAGCATAATAGCAGGTGTGCGGATGACAGAAGAAATGGATGGTGCCTATAATAAAATATACCTTAGTTACAAGGACTGAGGTAAAAGTTTGATATATAGCAGTAATTTGTCACTATGCCAGTTGTAAGAAAGTTATTTTTTAACTGTGCATGAACATCTTGTGAAGGTTTCTGGTCTCTAAAAACAGCCTGTAGAAAGACCCAGGTCTTTACTGTGCACTGGCCTGTTCTTGTAGTAACACCTCATTTAATTTCCACACCAACCCTGCAAAGGTAGGTATTATTATTATTATTATTATTTTTGAGACAGGGTCTCCCTATATTGTTCTAGCTGCCCTGAAATTCATTATGTAGACTAGACTGATCTCTCACAGAGATCCATCTGCCTTTGCCTCCTGCATGCTGGGATTAAAGGTGTGTGCCAAAATGCCCAGCTCAAAGGTCGGTACTATTAACTATTTCCATTTTACAGACAGTCAATTGGAGACACTTGGGGTTCAAATTACTTGCTGAAGTTCACATTATAGGAAACCAGGTTTTGGATCCAGGTACTCCAATATCAGAACCTGCATTTCTAACCACTCATTATATTTCATTATATTTTCTCCCATTGGTTTTGTCCTTTCAAGTTTCATTTCAGGAGAGACTATCACTAACTATTCTTGAGAAAATTATACAAATCAAGGGACATTCTGGGAAAAGTCAAACAGAAGAAAAATCTGGAAGAAACTATAGCTCCGCCATTACTTCTCGCCAGGTTTTAGATAGAACTGTTTTCTATTGACACAGCCCAGTCCACACAGGTTTCTTTCTGCATGTGCCAGATTTTTTTTTAAGGTTTTTTTTTTTTTTTTTTTTTTTTAAGACAGAGTCTCCCTATAGTCCCAGCTGGTCTGGAATTTGCTATGTAGACCAGGTTGGCCTCAAGTTTACAGAGATCTGCCTGCCTCTGCCTCTCCAGTGCTAGTATTAAAGGCTTGTGTCACTACATCAAGCTAAAAGTAATATTTTAAGTTAGGTTCATTTTCCTCTTCTTCCAGGAATCAAGAGTTGCAGCTTTTAATTTTCTTAGTAGAATCCCTGGTGAAAACTTTGTGGAGGGAGTGTCCTGGCTTACCAATACTTTCCACTAGAGGGCACTGTATCAGATATTTCAATTTTCATGCATTTTGGGGGGGGCATATTTCAGTCTGATAAAATATCCTGTTGCATTGAAAGAAGACTTTGCTTTTTATAGACCTGTTGATCACAGTCTAGTTCA
>NW_008344599.1:354579-376099 GCF_000622305.1 Nannospalax galili | reverse complement strand
TCTCTCTCTCTCTCTCTCTCTCTCTCTCTCTCTCTCTCCCTCCCTCCCTCCCTCCCTTCCTCTCTCTCCCCTCTGCTTCTGAATTAGGGTCCTACTGTGATGCCCAGGCTGGCCTCAAACTCTTGAGATCAAGTCATCCTCCTGCCTCAGGCAATTGGATATCTGGGACTGCAAGAGTACACCAACATGCCCAGCGGATCAGATTTTTAAAACTGAGAATAGCACAACTATAGAAAGATCCAGAGGGATCCAGAGGAATCCAGAGGGATCTAGTGATAACTATGAAAGCAAAATTGGTACATAGCCCTCAATGGCTTTCCAAGGGTCCTTATCAAACTACAGTGAAATTGGGAGTGACTCTGGTGATTCTGTAGTCTAAATATTTTACCCATGAGGACACTGGGCCTGAGAAATGAGCACAATAGTTCAAAAAGTATAACTTGTCAATAACAGTGCTAAACTTGAGCCCAATGGGCCCACTAAATGCTAGTGCTCCTGGAATAGATTCTGAAGATGCCTCAGCATCAGGACTACTAGCTTAAAAGGTGTTGAGGTGGTGGTGTGAGAATCATAGAAATATTGGAACTGGGAGCCCATTTCTAGAGACAAAAAGACCAAAAATAAAAGCAAGTCAGACCCTGACTACTTGGAGCCTGGCCCCAGTTACTTGTAATGTGTTATTCAAACATCTAAATCCTAACTCCTAATGACTTGTGATATATTATTCCAAATGGCCAGCCTCAAGAAAGACAATTTATATTGTAAAATTCATTACTTAACAAGATGGTAATATGTCCACTTATCTATTCAGAAATGAACCCCATACAAATGGCACATGAGATAAGACCAGTTATAAATGAACTCCATTTCCTTTGGCCGGGGGAGGGGGGGGGATTTTCTTTCTGAGAATTTGCCTGCTGTGTCTTAGTCTCTCCTATGGCATGTTTTCTTTATTAAATATTTATATAACTCTCGATCTGGAAAACGCTTTCATCCCTAAGCTTTTGGTTTGTCACTGGTAGTCCTAGAACAACATTTTGGTCTCCTAGAGGGGGAACTTTCTCCTTTCCCTCCTTTACCTCTACTCTGGTTCTTGTGGTGGTCTGTCAGTTTGCCTATGGATAACTGACGTTCTCTGGCTGCTCTCCAGGGAAGCCTGAAGGCCCCTGGGCTGTTGCTAAAGACTGCCATCACCCAATAGAGTAGAAGCTAAGGATTTCTTTTTAGGCCTTTTGGAAAACCTTGCTTCCTGTTTTCAACTGAAGGACCCTGGCCAAGTGTGATGGTTAATCCTAATTATCAACTTGATGGGATTTAGAATCATCATGGAAATAAGTCTCTGGACATGCGTATAGGATTTTCTAAATTAGGTTAACTGAGGTGGGAAGATGCACCCTAAATGTCAGTGGTACCATTCCGTGGACTGGGATCTTAGAGTGAAACAAAGGAAAAAGCGAGCTGAACACAGGCATTCTCTGTTCTCTGCTTCTTGGCTGTGGACATAATTCAACCAGTCATTTCCTGTTTCTGCTGCAATACCCTTTCTGTCATAAAGGACTGTATCCCCCCAGAAGTGTAAACCAAAATCCTTCCTTTTTTTTTTCCTTTTTCTTTCTTTTACTTTTTGAGACAGGGTCTCACTATGTAGCTCTGGCTGACTTGGAATTTTATGTAGACCAGGCTGGACTCAAACTCACAGAGATCTGCCTATCTCTGTCTCCTGAGTGCTGAGATTAAAGGCAAGTACCACTATGTCTTGTTCTCTTGGTCCGTCCATCGACCAATCCATGGCAACTTTCAGTTTGTAAAATTTTACCTTCAATTTAGCTTCTATTTCTTTCTTTTGGTTAGTTTGACTAAAGGTTTGTCAATCTTATTAATTTTTTTAAAGAACCAACTAGATTCTTATCTTTTACCCTGCATAAAACTCAACTCCAAATAGATCAAGGATCTCAACAAGAAACCTGACACCCTGAATCTAATAGAGGAGAAAGTAGGGGATATGTTTGAACTTATAGACACAGGAAAGGACTTTCTGAACAGGACCCTAATAGTGCAGGATTTGAGAACATCAATTGACAAATGGGACCACATGAAACTAAAAAGCTTGTTTACAGTAAAGGGCATCATCATTCAAGTGAAGAGACAGCCTACAGAATGGGAAAAAAATGTTTACCAGCTGTACATCTGACAAAGGCTTAGTAGCTAGAATATGCAAAACAAAACCAAAAAACCAAAAAACCACCTAAGCATTAAGAAGAAAACAAACAACCCTATTAAAAATTAGAGCAAGGAACTAGAGAGAGCGTTCTTAAAAGATAAAATGCAAATGGCAGGAAATCTTTTTAAAAATGCTCAATATCCTTAGCCATCAGAGAAATGCAAATGAAAACTACTTTGAGATTTCATCTTACCCCAGTCAGAATGGCTAAGATTTTAAAAAAGGCAACAAATGCTGAAGTGGATGTGGGGAAAGGAGAATACTTATTCACTGCTGGTGGGAGTACAAACTGGTACAGCAGCTATGGAATATCAGTGCAGAGGTTCCTCAAAAAGCTAGA
Organism: Nannospalax galili; assembly: GCF_000622305.1. Lineage (NCBI taxonomy): Eukaryota > Metazoa > Chordata > Mammalia > Rodentia > Spalacidae > Nannospalax > Nannospalax galili. The sequence continues at coordinate 373,538 of NW_008344599.1, read as the reverse complement.
AATAGATCTGCCACACGATCCACTCATACCACTCCTGGGGATAAACCCAAAGGACTTCATATCTGTCTACAGAGATATCTGCTCATCCATGTTCATTGTTGCTCTATTTACAAAAGCCAGGAAATGGAAACAACCTAGATATCCATCAACTGATGAATGGATAATGAAAGTATGGTACATTTAAGCCGTGGAATATTATTCAGTTGTTAAGAAAAACAAAATTATGAAATTCGAGGGTAAGTGAATGGAGCTGGAAACAGTCATTCTGAGTGAGGTAACCCAGATCCAGAAAGACAAATGTTGCATGTTTTCTCTCATATGTGGACACTAGCTTTGAATCTTTAGATATGTATACTTCACTTAGAAAACCCATAGAGGTCAGGAAACTAATGAGGGGCCACAGAGGAGGGGAGTTCAAGGGAGGGGAGATGAAATGCAGTGATATAAAGGGGTAAAGGGGAATAATGGAACAGATATGATTAAATGCAGGTGTGGAATGCGAGGGAGAGTAGAGGAAGGATTATGGGGATGAGTAACTAACACTAAAGGCCTTTTGAAAAAGTCATGTGGAAACTGACTACTGTAGAAAAACATGGGCCTATATTAAAAAAGTTTATTTGGAGTAACCCTATAACAGGAAAACAAGTCCCTTACTGGACAACCACAGGCTAGCAAGTAAAAAGCCCAGTGCCAGGAATGGGTTATCTCTTTGGAGTTGTTGGCCAGTGGGATCCCATAAATCTCCTCCCCAAACATTACTGGCTATTGCCATTGCTCTTGGTTACTCACTAGAACTTGACAGTAAGATCCTATTATTGAAAACACTACATACTTGAGTCATAGAACATGGAGAAATCAAGATGGTACTGACTGAAATTTCACCCCTACTTATTAGCTTTCATAGGGCTGGAAGGCGTTATGTATGCTACTGGAGGAGAAAAATAATCATCAGGGTAGTCTTCAATTACCCAGCTGTGAACCCTGAAAGCTACAATAATGACTGGCTTGGCAAGATAGGACCTCTGGTACAATAGTGGCATGAATGTAATGGGAGTAAACAACCACTTTCTAGATGGATTCCACATGGAATCCATACCTGGAACCATTATTGGGGTCCAGGACTTGTGGCCAGTAGGTTATAGACCCTAGGAGAGTGCCAACTAGTATTATTCTGCTAAGTGGACATTGTTTTAAACTGACTTCTAATAACTTACTGTTATACTCATAGATTAGTGCCTATCTCTTTTTGAAGTATATGGTGATTAACAGAGATCCACAACAGATCAATATGCAGAGAATAAGAGACTGTGGAGCATTCAGCTTTAAATGGAACATCTATATATTACCCATCTCCCCAAGATTCAGGGATACTTATGGAAGAGAAGACAGAAATAATGTAAAAGCCAGAGGGAGTGGATGTACATATGAACCCACAAGACCTGTGCAAACTCTGCCAGACAAAATCCCAGCATGGAGGGGGGAGTTAGGTACAAAGTCCTATCCTTAGCTGAGGAATTATTAGCAATTGATTGCTGCCAGGAGAGTCAGTTTTCTTTAAAGGTGTCAGTCTGATATGTTAACTACACTTCATGGTATGGCTCCTGACATAAGAATATTTGTGGCGATAAAATAATGAAATTTGCAGGTAAATGGATGGATCTAGAAACTGTTATACTAAGTGAAGTAACACAGACTCAGAAAAACAGACGAAGTATGTTCTCCCTCATATGTAGTTCCTAGCACCAAATCCTATTAAACTCCAGGTCCTTTTAATAAGATGATGCTATACAGCAGTTCCTTCTGCATGAAATAACTACCATCATCACGACTTCAGCTGAGCCTGATCGCTAAACATAGTCACAATTGGGCTTGTTGACGGTTGTGCTCATTCATTAAAGGACTGCCAAGCAGGGTCACTGGACCCTCACCTGGGTATCTAAGCCACTCTTCCCAGCCAACTAGCCCAGCCTTGGAAGACAAAAGAAAGATGAGGAAAAACCCAATAGAGGGATGCTTTTGGAAGCCCTTGTCAAGAAATTCCGATAGACTCTCATATGAACATTTGAAAATTGCCCTGTTCTGACTTTTTTCTAGTTCCCTGTCTAGAACTTGTAATGCTAATTACCCTTGCCTTTACTTCTCCTTCACATCTCCTATTCACGATTAAAGGACTTTCTTTTGCCCTTAGAGATAAGAGTTATGCAATTTGGGAGTCTTTTGGATAGTCCCACTGAAGGGGCACTCCAATTGCCTCACCCTGCATCCCTGTTCAGCATGGAAGAAGCCAGAGCGGTCTGCGTCCCTATTCCCTATTGGTTTTTTGGGTAACCCCTTCAGAGCATGGTGTGATAAGAATAGGAGGTAAGAATTGGCTAGGCATTTAGGGTAAAAGACTCCAAAGAAATGTAGCCAGTTTCTGGATGAAAAGTCAAAATGTCCTTGGGCCTGTTAGCAACATACTCTGTTGATGTTGTATATGCTGTACTAGATTATTTTACAAGATTATTAATTTTTTGAGGTAGAGTTGGAATTTATTTTATTTAATTAAGAAAATTTTTGTGTATCTCATACACAATATCTTAATCATCTTTATGCCCCCTTTCCCATTGGAACCCTCCCATAGCCCCCCTCACTGGATTTTATGCATTATGCCATTTACATTAAGGCCTCTCAAGTCAAGTTAGTATCTCCTGATGTCCTTCAGTGCATGCTTATCCACTAGGATCTAGTCAGCCTGTCTAGAGTCATCCCCTTAAAGAAAATCAGCTCTTCCTCACCCAGTAGTAATCAATGGGCTAATAGTTCTCCAGCTAAGATTGGGATCTGCTGCCCATTTCCACATTCTGTGCTGGGTTTTTGTCTACTTGTATTTGCTTGGATCTTGTACATGCTAAACTCAGTCCCAGTTAATATATTTGATGACTCTTCCTTTGTGTGCACTCAAGCCCCTTGTGCTGGATAGCTTTAGTGTCAACTTGACACACCTGGGTTGAGGGAGCCTCAATTGGAGAATTGCCTCTATTGGACTGGCCTGTGGCAATGTCTGTGGGGCATCTTCTTGATGAGTGATGTGGGAGGGCCCAGCCCACTGTGGGTGGTGCCACCCCTGGGAAGGTGGGCCTGTGTAGCATAAGAAAGCAGGCTGAGCAGAGGCCAGGGGAGCAAGTCAATAAGCAGTGTTCCTCCATGACCTGTGCTCCAGCTCCTGCCTTCAGGTTCCTGCCCTGAGTTCCTACCTTGGGCTCCCTGATGAACTGTGACCTGGGAGATGTAAGACAAATAACCCCTTTCCTCCCCAAGTTGGTAGTGGTCAGAGTATTTTGTCACAGCAACGAAGAAACAAACTAAGACACCCCTGCTCACCCTCCATGATCAGCTACCCCATCTAGCAACTCTGCTCCCACTCCTCTCCTTTAACTTATCCCCTTCCTCCTTCCTCTCTACCCATGGAACTCTCTCCAACCACTCCTTTTCCTTACCCAGATATGATCTCTCTCATACACACTGTCTTAGAAACTTCATATAGGGAACTCAGGGAACAATTAAAAGTAATTCTCTCTTCTTCAGAGAACATCCTTCCACTGTACAAGGTAGCTAATGGGGACCTTGGTTCCATTTGGGTCCGTATGTATACCAAGCATCTCCAGGTATTAGGCAACACCTTCAAAAACTAGACCAAGGACCCCAGACTCCTTTCCTTATGAGACACAGCCTTCAAGATCTTTAATAAATAGGAGGATAGCTCAAGAGTCATAAAAGCCCAACTGGAAGAGAAAAGAGATAAAGGACAAGCTCAGCATATGACCACAACAATTTCCTGTTCTCCGTTCATCTCTGAAATCATAGAGCTCCATCTAGCAGTCCCTGGTTTCATCTAAGGGAGCTAACCTGGTCTCAGGTTGGAAGATGCTTTCCTGTTGTCCTTGTGGTCAGCTAAGACATTTCAGCTGGGAGTGCCCCAAACCACTGAGTTTCCCCCAGGGCTATTCCAATTTTCAGGGTTGAAACCCATTAGAAGTGAAAATGCCCCCTTCTCCCTTATAAGGGCAGGCCAGCCTCAATCCAGGGACCCCATACTAGCAAAAAGACAAATGCCCTTGACTTTGTTTCTAAACTATGAGGAATCTGATGAAGAAAGAAATCCCTCTCCCTGTAAGGACTGATAGGTCCCTATGAATGAACCTCAGATAACCCCAGATGTAGCAGGAACCCAAACAAAATTTCTTATCAATATAGAAGCAATCAATATTCAAATATCAATATAGAAGATTTTCCATTTTGACCACCTTCCCTGGTTTGACCTTCTGGTCCTTAGTCCTCTTCACTGATAGTATTGATGAGAAACTCCCAAATGGCCCATGTTATATCCCTCTTAACCTGCATGATAGACAAATACCTTTTTCTTGGAGACAATGTCTTGCTGTAGTCCCAGCTGACTTAGAACTCACTATGTAGACCAGGCTAGCCTTGATCTCATAGAGATCCATCTGCCTCTGCCTCCTGAGTGCTGGGAGTAAAGGCACAAGACCATGCTCAGCTGGACAAATATCTTTTCACTAATTTATGAGCCTACCTATCTTTCCCATTCCCTTTCTAGTTAGGAGCATTGTGTCCAAACTTCAGGCCCACATAAAGCTTTTTGAGACTTCAGAGGCTATTCTGGATTCCTAACATGGAGTACCCTGTTCTGTAATGTCCAGAGCTGTTAGGGTCTCAAAGGCCCTCATTTACAGTCTCTACTATAGATTCCTACATCAATCAATAAGTTTCCCCAGAAATCTGGGATACCTCCATCCCTAGAACCTCATTAACAGCCACTCATGCTCAATGGCCCTTGCCTTTAAGGACTATAACAATTTTTCTTAAGGCCCCAACATCCTTTAAAGCCTGAAGCACAGAAAGGCTCATGGTCTCTCACTAGGAAAATCCTGGCTATTTGGTTACTGTGCTGATGTAACTCTGCATGTAACACCTTTATTTTGACAGTAAAGAAATCAAGCAGATCCTGTAGGATGGACTGGGGCATGAGGACCATAAATGAGTCTGGGGTCTCAGTCCATCCCTTAGCTCCCCCTCATACCCTCTTGGAGCAGGCATCTTCCAATGCCACTTGGTTCATGGTGTTAGACCATAAATGGCTTTCTTTTGTGTTCCAGTCCATTTAAACTCTCAGTTCCTATTTGATTTGAATGTCAGGACTCCTCCTCATCCAGGCTACTCAGCCATTTACCTAGACTGTCTATCTCAGGGCCTGTGGGATAGGGTCCACCTTTATGGGCAGGTCATAACCAAAGACTTGTCCTCCATTGAATTTCTTCCTTTAGTATGTAGTTGGTTTATTAATCTATAGCCCAGACCTACTTACTTCAGATCAAACTACTGTCTTAACTCTTTGAAAACTCCCTATGTGGACATAAGGATTCTTTTTCAAAGGCCCAAATCTCCCTACAAAAGTCCAGTTCCTGGGTATTATACTAACCTCAGGCACAAGGAGCATTTCCAGTTACCACAAAGATCTCGTTTTAACAATGAGGCCCTTAACTACAAAACAATAACTAAGTTCCTTTTCCGACATGCCAGGATTTTTCAGAATCTGGATTTCCCATTGTGGCCTGATAGCTAAACCTCTCTATGAGGCTTTGAGGGGACATAGTCATTGTATTGGATCCCTGAGATGACATTGGCCCTGGACATCCTAAAATAGGCACTTACCTCTGCACTAGCTTTAGCTCTCTATAATCTTACTCATCTCTTTTCTCTGTATGTTCTTGAGTGAAAGAATAACTGGTCATTTTAACCCACACTTTGGGACTCTCCCAGGTCTCAGTTGGCAGTTGCTTATCTTTCCAAGTCATTAAATCTGATGGCAAGTAAGGGGCTTCTTGCCTTAGGGCACTGCCACTTGTAGTTTATCTGGTTGGAGGGGCTCCTAAATTAATCTTGAGATAGAGTGTAATGGCTCATAAGCCCCACCATATCCTTAAAACTTCCAACTCAGGGTCTTCCATTAGGTCTCAAATAGCAGAATCAATAAGTACCAAATTCTTCTCTTATAAACTCAAGTGCCTACTATAAAACCTTGCCAAACTTTAAATCTTCCTACCTAGCTACAAGATCCTAACCCTGAGGCCTCTCTATAATTTTGCTAGGTGAAGAAAGTTGATCTTATCAGTAGTGCTAGAACAGTTCCTCAACCTGAGGCTGTCTGGTTCACAGACAGTAGTTTTATGATAGCAGAACATAGACTTCTGAGGCATGCAATAGTGTCTTAAAAAGATGATAAAACCTGGGCCTCTTCTGGGTAATTTCATGTCAGCTCCCAAAACAAAGCTAATTGCCTTCCCTAAGGCTCTCCAGCTTTGGGGCAGGAATGAGACTTTACATTTATACAGATATAACCTATTCTTTTCACATGACCAATAACCATGTAGCCATAATGGAGAGAAAAGAGTGTCCCTGCCACCCATAATACCTCAATTAAGCATGTCTCTGAGCTTTTCAGGCATAGACCTACTAGAAGCCATGTGCCTTCCAATTTAGGTAGACACTATATACTGCAAGGCCCATTAAAAGGGCCACTCTGACATTCTCAGAGTAGCAACTGAGCTGCTCAATAGACTAAACAGGCAGCTTGGCTTCACTCTAGATTTCTTTGGTTTCTAAGTTCACCCTCCCATGTCCTCACAGACCCCTCCAGGAGACTCAGCAGGCTTTACACTATGACTCACAGCCACTCCAGAGGGATGGCATATTAAAGTACTTGTCTTGTTGCTGTGATGAAATAACTGACAGAAGCAACTTGAAGGCAAGATTTATTTTGGTTCACCATTCTGGGGTACTGTCCATCTTGGTGGGGAAGTTGTGGCAGTAAAAACTTCAGGTAGCTGGTCATGTCACATCCACAGTCAAGAAGCAAAAAAAAAAAAAAAATGATGCAAGCTTGGGTTCAGTTCATTTTTCTCCATTTTATTGGGATAAGGATCCAAGCCCAATGGGCCTTCCTGACTCAGTTAACCTAATCTAGATAATCCTTCACAGAAACGCCCAGAGGCTGCTTTTCATGGTAATTCTAGATCTTGTCAAGTTGAAAATCAAGATTAACCATCATAACTCTATCCATTGTCAATATGACACCTAAATGCATCACTTTTAAGTCACAACTTTATATCCTTTGTCCTAACAGGCTCATGGCCATTCATAATGCAAAATATTCAAGTCCAACTTCAAAAAATCCCCATAGTCTTTAAATTTCAACACCGTATAAAAGTCCAAAGTCCAAGTCTTTTCAGAGACTCATGGCAGTCTTTTAACTGTGAGCTCCTATAAAATAAAAAAAAGAGCTTAATAGTTCTAAAATACAATGGCACAGAATAAACATTCCAATTCCAAAAGGGAGAAATGGGATCATAGCAAGAAAATACCAGACCAAAGCAATACTGAAACCAGCAGGAAAACCACCAAATCTCTCAGATTCATGTCTGGCTTATGGGGCTGATGATAGAATTGCCTAGGCTTCAAAGGGCTTGAGTAGCCTTGCCTTTCCAGCTCTGCTACATGCAGCACAGATTGCCTTTCTCTTGGGTCAGCTTTCACCCATGCCTGATGTTCTTCCTTCAGAAGCTCAAATGCCTACTCCTGTAAGCTTCTTTGAGATTTCTGTCTGCCCTTCCTGCAAGACCCAAGTAAAACCCACCATCAAATACTTCTAGACCTTAATGAGTAGCCAAGATTCTTTCTCTTTTTCTGAGTTCTATGATATATTTTCATAAGCTATCTATCCATTATTTCCACAGCATTCTAGAACACTCAATCTAACTTTGGAATTCATTCTAGGCCTTTTCCTTTGGGGAGACTTCTCAGAGTATTCCTGGACTGAGGTCATCTCTTCCCTTGAGTTATGACCCCATCTTTACCCCTTTATATCAACATTGCTGGATTCCTATACTGGCCATAGGCTTTCCTCTTCATCTTCATAATATCTATTATCATATTTCTTATCTCTTCCAGAAATTACCTCATGGCAATACTTTTAACCATTATGGCTTTCATTATCCTCTTTTTCCTCCTCCTAATCCCTATAGCTACCTCTCCTTATCTCCTCCAAAAAGCTCTTGATCTCCTCAAACACCGCAACTCAGCCTTTGCAGTGGACTTCTGGCTTTGCTGGCTCTTAAGTCCTAATTGGTTTAGTAGTGCTTAACCAGCCAATCCATTCAAATAGACTCAATTAATAATCTTCCTCTATACAAATTTTCAATGGAATCGCTATCTTACCAGACTTAGCACCATTTTAATACCATATCACCACTGTCATAGTCATCTAGGAACATAAATTTCACTTTTTCATATCTCCTTGCTCACTAGTTGAGGGCATAGTCTTGTCAGATGTGGCCCTCTTAAGCCAGGGTCCCAGTGGTATCGAAGCTATGGCAACAGTGAAAAGTCCATTCATTGAGCAAATTCACTTTCCTGTTAAGACAAAAAGAATGTTCTCTCTCTCTCTCCCTCTCTCTGTCTCTCTGTCTCTCTGTCTCTGTCTGTCTCTCTCTCTGTCTCTCTGTCTCTCTCTGTCTCTCTCTGTCTCTCTCTGTCTCTGTCTCTCTCTCTCTCTCTCCCTCTCTCCCCCTCCCGGATAACACGCACATCTCACAGGCATGTGCTATTGACACACCTGACAAAACTCTAAGTAAAAACTCTCAGTTTGACCAAGTCAGTCTACCTTCTTGAGTTCTGATCTCTCTCCTTAGCAAGATTGTTTTTCCTCTAAAAAAGTCCTCCAAAGTCCTCTCTCTCCAATGACTAACAATGATTCCCAATCAGCTCCCCAAAGTGTCACCATGTTGGGAAAATAAAACAATTTCAGCACCCCAACATCAAACCCTTCAGCTGCAGCCCCTTCTTGGAATGATCTTGACTTTTTACTTCTTTCATACCTCAACCTCCTCATGTGAAAAAGATAAATCTTTCACTTTTCTGCCTAGACAACACCACGTGCTTTGGGCCTTTTCTTCTATGTAGAAGTAAGGTGTGTGGTTATTGGACCAGCACTTGCACCATTGCCTTCCTCGCTCTTAATATCCAAGGTGCTCCTAATAACCAAACCTCACTGTACCCTTTTTAAGGATCTCTTGGCCTGAGAAAGCAATCTAGGTGATAACCCATTATAGCAGGTCATATGTACTGGTAAAAGTGAACTCGATTTGGCTTCTTGTATTTATCATAACTTGTCCATAAATTATTGAGGAAAATCCTGAATTAGCTATGGAATTGGGTCCATCAGGATGAGGTTGATTCTCTTACCTCAAGAGTACTGCAAAGCACTGTACCCTCCATATGCTTTCATAGCCTAAGGAGTGGGTACTACGTGGCCTTAAGAGAAAAATGCTGTGTCTATGCACATCTATCAGGGACAGTATGAAATGCAGCTAAGAGAACAGACATCTGATTTTAGGGAGGGAAGGAGGGACAGAAAGAGGAAGAGACTCTAAAGGATGATTCCTTTGGCAGGACACATGGGACTGACTTTCTTAGGTGATAACTCTTGGGTCTGCTCACATCACCAACATAGTTACTCTCATTCTTTTTAGCCTTTGTTTATTTAACCCGATATCCTTCAAATCACAAACCATTAGGTTCCATATGGTATTGTCCCAGGAATATCAACCCTCTTGGCATCTGTCTTCCACCATGAGGTCCTCTCAGCCTCTGAATGATGTTATAGTCTGTCTTTTAACCTCCTACCATTTCCTGCTCTAAAATATTACTTAAGAATCAATCATATAACAGGTCAGAAAGCCCAACCAGGGCCCCTCACCCCTATTCAGTTCTGAAGCAGCACCAAGAGAAAAAATAACTTTCTTCCCTTATTTAGCCTTGCTGATTTATCAGTGGGGAAGATGAAGAGACAAAGCTGGAGAGGCGGCTCAGTGGTTAAGAGTGTTTCCTGTTCTTCCAAAAGACCCGAGTTTTGTCCCCAGCACATACATTGGGTGGCTTACAGCCACCTGTAACTCCAGCTCTGGGGGATCTGACACTATTTTCTGCCATCCACAGACATGTGCATGTCCCCCCTCATATTTAAAAATAAATCTAGCCGGGCATGGTGGCGCATGCCTTTAATCCCAGCACTTGGGAGGCAGAGGTAGGCAGATTTCTGGGAGTTGGAGGCCAGCCTGGTCTCCATTAGCGAATCCAGGCCAGCTAAAGCTACAGGGAAACCTTGTCTCAAAAAGACCAAAATAAATAAATAAATAAATAAATAAATAAATAAATAAATAAATAAAATGAATCTTAAAAAAGAAATAAAGGGGCTAGAGAGATGGCTCAGTGGTTAAGAGCCCTGGCTGCTCTGGCAGAGGACCAGAGCTCAGTTCTCAGCACCCACATGGTAGCTAACAACTGTTATAACTCTAGGTCCAGGAAATCCCATGCTTTCTTTTGGTTTCCATGGGCTTTGCATGCATGGGTGTACTTACATACATACAAGCAAAACACTAATACACATTTATATAAAAAAATGAGCAGAAATTCCCACCCTTTAATAATCAGACCCTGACTACTTGGAGTCTGACCCTAGCAACTTGTGATGTCTTATTCAGACATCTAAAGCCTAACTCCTAATGACCTGTGGCATATTAGCACAAGTGTTCACTCTCGAGAAAGACAACTGGCATTGTAAACTTTGCTACTTAACAAAACAGTAATATGCTCACCTATCTCTCCAGATACAGACCTCACCCAAGTGGCACACAAGATAAGACCAAATAGCTTTTCTTAACTGTTAAAAAAGAACTCCAGGGGACTGGAAAGATGGCTCAGTGGTCAAGAGCATTGGCTGCTCTTGCAGAGGAGCTGGGGTCGATTCTAGCACCCACACAGCAGTTCACAACTGTCTGTAACTCCAGTTCCAGGGCATCCAACACCCTCTTCTGACCTCCATAGGCATTGCACGACATGGGTGCACTTACGTACATGCAGGCAATATACACATAAAATAAAAAAATAAAATATTTAAAAAAAGAACTCCAGCTGGGCATGGTGACACACACCTTTAATCCTACAACTTAGGGAGGCAGAAGCAAATGGATCTTTGTGAATTTGAAGCCAACCTTGTCTACAAGGCAAGTTCTAGGTTAGCCAGGGATACATAGTGAGACCTATCTCAAAAAAAAAGAACTGCACTTCCTTTTAGAGGAAGATTCTCTCTCAGAATCTGACTTCTGCAGCTCTGTTTCTCTTGCAGCACATTTTCCTTATGAACTTTTTCTTATCTCTGTTCTGGACTGGTAAATACTTTTACCCTTGTGTCTTCAGCCTGTCACTCTTGTTCCCAGAATGGCACTTTCTATTCCACCCTGGGCAAGTGACTTCAGTCCTTGGAAGAAAGAAGCTGTATTCTCACACTAAATCCTACCTTGCCTCTTCTTGTATAAATGGAGCAGAAACACTGAAGACGCAATGAGAATAAGCAGAGCGAGAACAGCCAGACCACTGAGCAACCTGATGCGACGAGGATGGAGGCCTGGGATCTCTAGAAACAGAAGTTGTTGTGAGTCTTAGTTATCAGGAAACAGGCCCAGGATTCTGGGCAGATTTGTCTGCATTCAGGGTCACTGTTAAAATGGAATGCCCTCTAGGGAATACCAAAGTGCTTCAGGAAACTGCACTTTCTGCTATTAAAAGTCATGAACTGAAGGGCTGGAGAGATGGCTCAAAGGTTAAGAGCACAGACTGCTCTTGCAGAGGACCCAGGTTCAATTCCCAGCACCCACATGGTGGCTATGAACTGTCCTTAACTCCAGTTCCAGGGGAATCCAAAGCCTTCTTCTGACCTCCACAGCATTGCACGACATGGGTGCACTCCTATACATGCAGGCAATACACTCATACACATAAAATAAAAAAAAATATTTTTTAAAAAGTCACAAATTGAGTCAGAGGGCCAATAATGGGCTGCTTCAAAATATCTTGAAATGCTTAGCACCTTGAAGAAGGCTTTGGTCTTTTTCACAGTGTACTTCCTTGAGAGGCGATACCCCCAAGGTCAGACTCAGTATAAAGGAGGCATAATTCCCCTAAAGATGAGGCCAAGGTCAGGCCTTGAAGCTCTTCAGAGTGATTTCTGAGACTCACTGGGAGAGATGGACAGAGCTGGTTACCTGTACAGAGCTGCTGAGTAGTGATGGAGTCAGAATTGTTGCTGACAGGGTTCTGGGCTGTACAAGTGTAAGTCAGCTCTTGGTGTTCAGGGGTCTGGAAGATTTGAAGGACATTGCTTTCTTTTCCAGAGGGACTCCAACTATATGTCACATTCTTTTCTTCTTTCCCCACAGAGCATGTCAGTGTGACATTACAAGTGTTGTTTTTGAGTGTTATTAAACTCTGTGTGATCTTTGGTTTTCCAAGTCGATCTGTAATGGGAAAGCATATGAGCCTACGGTGAGCTTGTGAGAACCAACTGTTAACTTCTCAGAAATTTTGCATGATGGATGTTGAACGTAGTATTAAAGGTTAAGTTATGAAAACATAAACAAATTGAACTAAAATAATTATTTAAAAAATATTCTGGGAGTGGGACTGGAGAGGTAGCTCAGTAGTTAAGAGCACTGGCTGCTCTTGCAGAAGATCTGGGTTTGCTTCCCAGCACCAATGAGGCAGCTAACAACTGTCCATAATTCTAGTTCCACAGGATCTAATGCCCTTTTCTGGCCTCCATGGGCACTGTGTACATGTGGTACATGTACATACATGCAGGAAAAATACTTATACATATAAAATAAGTAAGAATAATAAAATATGAAAATTACGTTTTGACATTTTACTAGAGTCTATGCTCTTGTGGTGATCTGTATATTTTGTATCCCCCGCTTTGCAATGATGTGCAGGGAGTCAATCCTTTCAACTCTGTAGGTCTTGAAAATTAACCATGGTAGCAGTTTTTAAAATGTAGAAATGGAAATGTTGCAAGTTTGGGCTTGATTTATTGTTTTGGTCTTTGATGCTCTCCACTTTAGAAAGCCACGAAGGAAAGCTTATAAATGCAGATGAAACTTAAAACTCTATCGTGTGTGTAGCCACTGCATTGCGAATATTAATCAAAACATAATATTGCTCCATATCTGTAGAACATTTTCTGCCTTAGTAAGGAAACTGTTTACTTTCAGGAATTGGTACTGCATGCCTGTAAGCCTCACATTCATGAGTCTGAGGCAAGAGGATCATGAATTTGCAGCTGGTCTGGGATACCTAGTGAAACTCTTTCCAAAATAAAAAATTCTAAATTTTTGAATTATGGGAATAGAAGAAAAATTCTGTGACAAAGGCATAGAAAACATTTTCAATAAAATCAGCAGAAAATTTCCAAAAGAGAGGCCCATTAGAACACCAAATAAACGATACCAGAAAAGAAACTTTCATGTCATATAATGCTCAAAACTCTAATATACAGAACAAAGAAAGTGTATTGAAAATTACAAGGGAAAAACACCCATTGACATATAAAGACAGGCCCATAGATAAATAGCTGACTTCTCAATAGAAACTTTAAAAGCCAGAAGGACTTGGAACAATGTATTTCAAGTTCTGAAAGAGCAGGACTTCCAACTCAGACTGAAAAACACAGCAAAACCAGCTGTCATAAATGAAAGAGAAAAAATTATAAGATAAAAGTAGACTAAAGGAACTCTTGACCACTTAACAGCTCTACAGGAGGTATTAGAAAGACTTCTTCATATTGCAGAGAAAAATGGACACATCCATGAAGCTACAGGAAAGAATAAATCAGTCAAGAACAGCAGTTAAACACACGAGGAATGAGAAAATATCAAACACTACAAAATCAATAAAATGATAGAAATTAATACACACTTTTCAATAATAGGCCTAAATATTAAAGATCCTGATTCTCCAGCCAGTCAAATAACACAGACTAGCATATTGGACTGAAAAACAGGATCCATCTATATGTTGCTTCTAAGAAACACACCTCCAAATCAAAGATAGATGTTACCTTGAGATGGAAGGATAGAAAAAGGTATTCTAAGCAAATGGAACTAGGAAACAATCAGGAGTCATTGTTCTAAAATCTGACAAAACAGACTTCCAATCAAAATTATTCAGAAGAGATGATAGTCTTTCAATACTGATAAAGTAAACAATCATCAAGAGAACATTACAGGGTTGGGGATATGGTTCAGGGGATTAAATTACTTGTTGTGCAAGCATGAGGTCTCGAGTGTGCATTCCCAGCACCCATGTAAAAACCAGGCACAATGATGTTTATCTGTAACTTCAGCACTAGTACAGGGGAGACAAGCACTGGAACTTTCTGGAGAGCCAGATTAGTGAAACTGATGAGCTCCGGGTTCAGAGAGTGACTCTACATAAGAAAAGTTAGGGTGGAGAGCAATAGAGGAAGATACCTGATGTTGACCTCTGACCCCCACATGCATGCACACATACATGTCAGGGCCTCTGCACACACTTGCATGTGTACACATACCCACCATCCACACACATGAACATATATGAATGCATAACACACACAAATAGGACACTATTTTTTTTAATTTTTTAATTTAATAACCACATGATTAGAAGTAGAATTTCATTATAGCTTTAACATATTCAGTAACACATTCCAGAGCAAGGATACATCTTTTTCAAAAGTGGCTGTAAATTTTTAGGTTCACAGTTGAATTAATACAGTTATATAATATTGCACCCAGTATAAGCCCTGTAAGACATGAAATTGAATGAGTTTTTACCCTTTAAAGATCTCCATTTCATTTAAAAATACGCTGTTTCCTACATTTTTGATGCTACCAACAATTAGATGTTTGCACATGTGTCTTTAATCTCTATGTATCTGATTACTACTAGTCACAGTTGGTTACACTTGGATCCTTGCCACCTGAGCATGGAAAAAAGTCACCAGGTAGATTTCAACGGTAATGTTTTTCACCTCTACTAATTAACATGAAGCAAATTTTTATGCTTCTTCCTCAAATATAACTAATTTATTTCTTGATATTTTTGGTATTTCATACAGAACATCCCAAACAATCTTATTCATCTATATACCCACTTCCCAAATGGCACCCTCACATAGCCTCTCCCCCCACCCCCCACTGCAGCCCATATATTCTGTCATCCCTGTTACTATCCACTGTGTTGTTGGAATCCCCAGCCATTCCCCAGTGTTTGTCCATCCGGTGAATCTAGTCAGCCTATCTAGAATTCCTTGTTTTAGGAAGATCAGCTCTTCCTCATCTAGCAGCAATCAGTTGTTAATATTCCTTTAGATAAGATTGGGGTCTGATGTTCATTTTCCCAGTCCTATGCTGGGTTACTGTCTGGGAGTCTCTTGGGCCACCCTGGCCAACAACTCAAAAAAAGGTATCTCCTGTCTGGCATTGTTTCTTGTTATGTAGCCTTTAGCTATACATATGGACTCTTAAAAATTATATTGGCCCCTTTAATCTTTGGTTATACTTTCCCCTTGGGTGTTTAAGACCATACAGTTGGCCCAGAAAAATCAATTTATTTTACTCTTAAGGCCATTTGAGGATCTGATCCTCAGGAGTCACATGGGCTTGGGAGGAGCCGCTGGATCCTTTTTTTACCAGTTCCATCTATGTGAAGATAAGTCAAAGGTCCTGATCGACCACGGCGTTCCATCTATGTGAAGATAAGTCAAAGGTCCTGTTCGACCACGGCTGGCTTCACTTGGAAGCATGGGGGAAGTGATTCCTTTGTGTTGACCCTCCTCTTTGTAGACTGGACACTGGTTCAAGTCCATCCCGTGGGGTCTCCTCGGCATCCTTGATCAAGAGGACACGTGACTCACCACAGTTACAGGACATTTTGAGAGATGCTCATAGTCCCCTGGAACTTAGTCGACCTAGGGGGGCAAGGAGCCAAAACTGTCCTTTATGTCCCTCTGACCAAATTGGTATAGGCTTCAAAGTAAGTCTGTTAAACATCCAAGAAGGATAGTTCCACCAGCCTGGTACTTTTAATTACCATATGCCATGTAGATAGAACTTGAGCAAAGACCAAATGGTTTCAGATAAACCTGGCCTAGGCATGTTACATTCTTTGATCTGGTTGTATGTGTAATTTGTCATGTATAATATGGTTATACATATAATTGTATGTATAATATGGTTCCCTCTAGTTTCTCCATTTAAAGTGTCCCCATTTTTCCCTTTTCTCCCTTAATAATACCCTTCTCCTATGGTCCCACCTCTCTTGAACTCCTTCTTTCCCTTTATCTGCAAGTTTCCTTGTATAACCTTCCCTCCTCCCTCCCCTTAAAATAACTGCATTTTATCCACTTCCCTTTACTAACACCTGTCTCCTACTGTTCTCGCTCAGGTTCCTTCTTTCCCTTTACCTTCCTGGTTCCTTTTCATTTTCCTGGTCCCTGCAATTATATCAGGATACATACTCATGTATAAGGATTTGGTGCTAGGATCCACATATGAGGTAGATGTGTCATTTGTTTTTTAAGCCTGTGTTATTTCACTTAGTATAACAGCTTCTAGTTCCATCTATTCTAGTTCCATCCATTTACCTGCAGATTTCTTGATTTCATCTTTCTTTACTGCTGAGTAAAACTCCATCGTATAAATGAACCACATTTTCAGCATCCACTTGTTAGCTGAAGGACACTTAGGTTACTCCCGTCTCTTAACTATTGTGAAAAGAGCAGCAACAAACATGGATGTACAAGTGTCTCTGCAATAGGACGAGTTCTTTGGGTATATGCCAAGGAGTGGTATAACTGGGTCAAATGGTGGTTCATTTGTAGTTTTTTAAGAGTTTTCCACACTGTTTTCCATAGGGGTCGAACACATTTGCAGCCCCACCAGCAGTGAATGAGTGTTCTCCTTTCCCCACATCCTCTCCAACATTTGGTATCATTTGTTCTCTTGATCTTAGCCAGTCTGAAAATGGCTTTAATTTTTCATTCCCCTAATTACTAATGATGTTGAACACCTTTTAAGATGCTTCTTAGCCATCTTTACTTCTTCTTTTGAGAACTCTGTTCAGCTCCTTAGCCCATCCTTTAATTGAGTTACTTCCTTTCTTGATTCTTTGTTCTTGAGTTCAAAGATGCTGAGTTCTTGAGTTCAAATATGCTGGTCTCAGGAAGCTGGTGGCTGTGCCACCCAGGGATGCAAAGGGAGGTGGTGGTGGGAAGAGGTCCCAAGGGCTCCTGGGGACTACTGGGAGGAACTGGGCTGGTCTGGATGCAAAGGATCAGGAAGCAGTGGGGATTCTGGGCCTAGAGGTCATTCCTGGAGTCTGGGGTTCCAAGAGAAGAAATGGGCCAGTACCCAGGCTAGAAGGGGAGCTGGGAGGGTGAATGAGGCTGGGGTAGTCAAGGTGTGGTGGGCACTGCTGGACTTACCCAGGAAAGGTGCTGGCACCAGGACACTGGAGACTGTGCAGCCCAGGAAGCAAAGGGAGGCGAGGGTGGGACCAGGCCCAGAGGGCACCTGGGGACTAGGAAAGGTGCTGGCACCTGGACACTGGAGGCTGTGCTGCCCGGGGAAGTAAAGGGAGGTGATGGGGGACATTCTTATTCAAACCACCACACATTCTATCTAACAGTGGAATAAAGCTAGAAATTAATAGTAAGAAAAACTAAAGAAAGTACATCAAATTATGTAAATTATATAATACACTATTTGTGCTGGATCGCTTTAGTGTCAACTTGACACACCTGGGTTGAGGGAGCCTCAATTGGGGAATTTCCTCCATTGAACTGGCCTGTGGCCATGTATGTGAGGCATCTTCTTGATTGTTGTGTGATGTGGGATGGTGCCATCCCTGGGCAGGCTGAGCAGGGGCCAGGGGAGCAAGCCAGTAAGCAGTGTTCCTCCATGGCCTGTGCTCCAGCTCCTGCCTCCAGGTTCCTGCCCTGAGTTCCTACCTTGGGCTCCCAGATGAACTGTGACCAGGGATGTATAAGCTCTTTCCTCCCCAAGTTGGTATTGGTCAGAGTGTTTTTTCACAGCAAAGGAGAAACAAACTAGGACACTATTTAATAACAAATATAGTATTGAAGAATTCAAGAGTGAAATTAAAAAATTCCTAGCATTCAGTGAAAATGAAAGCACACATGTCCAAACCTATGCCCTACCATGAGAACAAGACCTAAAAGGGAAGTTTATAACGCCAAACTCCCATATTGAAAAAGTCAGAGAAATCTCATGGAAATAGCTTAATGATGCACTTTAGTGTCTGAGAAAAGGAAGAACAAGCTGAACCCAAAAGCAATAGATGGGAAGAAGCAAGTAAGGCTAGGATGGAAATTGATGAAACAGAAGTGAAAAAACAATACAAAGAATCAATGAAGCAAAGAGTTGGCTCTTTGAAAAGATAATTAAGATTAACAAACCCTTAGACAAGGTAACCAAGAAGACTAGAGGAAAAAACCCCCAAATTTATAAAATAGAGATGAAAAGAGAAACATTACAACAAATATCAATGAAATTCAAAAAATCATAAGGCTATACCTTCCACTAAATTGGAAAATCTAAAAAAAGTGGATGAATTTCTAGATGTATATGACCTACCAAAATGAAACCAAGATGAAATAAATGATTTAAACAGATCTTTAACAAGCAATGAGATTAAAACTGTAACTAAAAATTTCTCAATTTAAAATGTTCAGGGCTTGAGAGATGGCTCAGCAGTTAAGAACACTGACTATGCTTCAGAAGACTCGGGTTTGAGTCCCAGCACCCACATGGCAGCTAACAACTGTCCGTAACTCCAGTCCCAGGGGATCCGACAGCCTCTTCTGTCCTCCGCGGGCATTGCACGGCACAGGTGCACTTACTTACATGCAGGCAATACAGTCAGTCATACACAGAAAATAAAAAATAATAAATAAAATATTTTTAAAAGTCCAGGCCCAGATAGGTTGAGTGCCAAATAAGAGATCT
>NW_008344599.1:351394-353159 GCF_000622305.1 Nannospalax galili | reverse complement strand
TAATTAGGGGATGCAAATTAAAACCACTTTAAGATTTCATCTTACCCCAGTCAGACTGGCTAAGATCAAGAGAACAAATGATACCAAATGTTGGAGAGGATGTGGGGAAGGGGGAACACTCATCCACTGTTGGTGGGGCTGCAAACTTGTTCAACCGCTATGGAAAGCAGTGTGAAGACCTCTTAAAAAACTACAAATGAACCTACCATTTGACCCAGTTATACCACTCCTTGGCATATGCCCAAAGAACTCATCCTATTGCAGAGACACTTGTACATCCATGTTTGTTGCTGCTCTTTTCACAATAGTTAAGAGATGGGAGTAACCTAAGTGTCCCTCAATTGATGAGTGGATGCTGAAAATGTGGTCCATTTATACGCTGGAGTTTTACTCAGCAGTAAAGAAAGATGAAATCAAGAAATCTGCAGGTAAATGGATGGAACTAGAAACTGCTATACTAAGTAAAGTAACACAGACTCAGAAAAAAAAATCAACATATGTTCTCCCTCATATGTGGATCCTAGCGCCAAATCCTTATAAGTGAGTATGTATCCAGACATAGCTACAGGAACCAGGATAATGAGGAGGAACTAGGGAGGTAAAGGAAAAGAAAAAATCTGAAAGAGAACAGTAAGAAACAGGTCTTCATAAGGGAGATATGGATAAAAATTGGGTTAGTTTAAGGGAGCGGGGAGGGAAAAGTATCCAAGGAAACTAGGGGATAAAGGAAAAGAAGGAGCTCAAGAGAGATAGGACCATAGGAGAGGGTATTAATAAGGGAGAAAGGGGGGAAATTGGGGCACCTTAAGTAGGAAAACCATGATGGAGGGGTGAGACAATGTGAGAGATAAACAATGCCTAGCTAGTTTTGAAAACCTGAGGGAACCATATTACTCCTACAATCTATTGACAAATTATACATAGCAGCAGATCAGGAAATATATGTCTAGGTAAGGTTTATCTGAGAACAACTGGTCTTTGCCCAAGATTTATCTACATGGAACACAGTAATTAAAAGTACCAGACTGGTGGAACTAACCTTCTTGGGTGTTTAACAGACATACTTTGAGGCTTATAATAATTTGTTCAGAGGGATATAAAGTACACTTTTTGCTCCTTGCCCTCCTAGGTCAACTAGTTCCAGGGGACTATGAGCATCTCTCAAAATGTCCTGTAATGGTGGTGGGTCACCTGTCCCCTTGATCAAGGATGCCGAGGAGACCCCACGAGATGGACTTGAAGCATTGTCCAGCCTACAAAGAGGAGGGTCAACACAGAGCAATCGTTTCCTCCATGCTTCCAAGCAAAGCCAACCATGGTCGAGTAGGACCTTTGCCTTATCTTCACATAGGCAGAACAGGTAAAAGAAAAGGAGCCAGGGGCTCCTCTCAAGCCCATGTGACCCCTGAGGAACAGATCCTCAAATGACCTTAAGAGGAAAAATAAATTGGTTTATCTGGGTCAACTGTATGGCTTTAAACACCCAAAAGGAAAGTATAACCAAAGATTAAAGGGGTCAATATAATTTCTTAAGAGTCTGTATGCATAACTAAAGGCTACATAACAAGCAACAATGCCAGTCAGGTGATACCTCCTTTTGAGTTGTTGGCCAGGGTGGCCAAAGGGACTCCCAGATAGTAACCCAGCATAGAACTTGGAAAATGAACAGCAGACCCCAATCTTCTCTAAACGAATATTGACGACTGATTGCTGCTAGATGAGGAAGAGCTGATCTTCCTAAAACAAGGAACTCTAGATAGGCTGA
>NW_008344599.1:349284-350314 GCF_000622305.1 Nannospalax galili | reverse complement strand
CACCTTAATTGGGGAAACCATGATGGAGGGGTTAGACAATGCAAGAGATAAATAATGCCTAGCTAGTTTTAAAAACCAGAGGGAACCATATTAGTCCAACAACCTACTGACAAATTATACATACCAGATCAAGAAATATGTCTAGGTAATGTTTATCTGAGAACAATTGGTCTTTGCCCAAGATTTATCTACATGGCAAACAGTAATTAAAAGTACCAGACTGGTGGAACTAACCTTCTTGGATGTTTAACAGATATACTTTGAGGCCTATAATAATTTGGTCAGAGGGACATAAGGGAGAGTTTTTGCTCCTTGCCCTCCTAGGTCACCTAGTTCCAGGGGACTATGAGCATCTCCCAAAATGTCCTGTTATTGTGGTGGGTAACCTGTCCTCTTGATCAAGGAGGCCTAGGAGACCCCATGATATAGACATGAAGCAGTGTCCTCCTTTACAAAGAGGAGGGTCAACACGGAGAAATCTTTTCCTCCATGCTTCCAAGTGAAGCCAGCCATGGTCGAGCAGGACCTTTGACTTATCTTCACATAGGTAAAACTGGTAAAAGAAAAGAGCCAGAGGCTCCTCCCAAGCCCAAGCCCATGTGATCCTGAGGAAGAGACCCTCAAATGACCTTAAGAGTAAAAATAAATTGGCTTATCTGGGCCAACTGTATGGTCTTAAACACTCAAAAGGAAAGTATAACCAAAGATTAAAGGGGCCAATATAATTTTTTAAGAATTCACATGTATAGCTAAAGGCTACATAACAAGCAACAGTGCCAGATAGGAGATGCCTTCTTTTGAGTTGTTGGCCAGGGTGGCCCAAGGGACTCCCAGATAGTAACCCAGCATAGAACTGGGAAAATAAACAGCAGACTCCAATCTTATCTAAAGGAATATTGACAACTGATTGCTGCTAGATGAGGAACAGCTGACCCTCCTAAAGCAAAGACCTCAGATACGCTGACTAGATTCACCAGAAGGGCAAGTAGTGGGGAATGGCTAGGGGTGCTGACAACACAGCAGACAGTAG
>NW_008344599.1:348339-349194 GCF_000622305.1 Nannospalax galili | reverse complement strand
TGGGGATATTCTGTGTGATATACACACACACACACAAATCAACATATTTAAAAATGTGTTATATTTTAGGAAGAAGCATAAAAGTTTACATCATGTTAATTAGTAGAGGTGATGAACATTACCATTGAAACCTACCCGATGACTTTATAGACATATACAGGCTCCAAGGATTGGAGTGCAAACGAGTATGACTAGTAATAATCAGATACATACAGATTAGAGACACACGTGCCAACATCTCAGTGTTAGTAGCAAAAACAATGGGTCTCTCTGTAAGAAACATATTTTAGAATGAAATGGAGATCTCTTTTGAGGGTTAAAAACTCATTCAATTTTATGTCTTACAGGGCTTACACTGAGTTCAATATTGCATAGCTGTATTGATTCAAAAGTGAACCCTAGAAATTTTATAGCCACTTTTGAAGGAGCTGTGTCTTTTTTCTGGAAACTGTTATTGGGCATGTTAAAGCTATAATGATATGCCTCTTATGAAAAATATTTAAAAATGTAGGAAACAGCATAGGGTTTATACTGTGTTCAATATTGTATAACTATATTAATTCAACTGTAAACCTAAAAATTTACAGCCACTTTTGAAAGAGATGTATCCTTGCTCTGGAGTGTGTTACTGAATATGTTAAAGCTGTAATGAAATGCTTCTTCTAATCATGTGGTTATTAAATTTTTTAAAAATTAAAAAAAATTCTTCAAAGCATAAAAATTTGCTCCTTAGTAATTAGTAGATGTGAAGAACATTGCCATTGAAATATGCCTGATGACTTTATATCCATGCTCAGATGCCAAGGAGCTCAGAAAGTAACCGACTATGACTAGTAATAATCAGATATATAGAGA
>NW_008344599.1:340948-348200 GCF_000622305.1 Nannospalax galili | reverse complement strand
TTTATACTGAGTACAATATTGTATAACTGTATTAATTCAACTGTAAACCTAAAAATTTACAGCCAATCTTGAAACAGATGCATCTTACCTCTGGAAATTGTTATTGAATATATCAATGCTGTTGTCATGAAATGCTTCTTCTAGTTATATGGTTATTAAATAAATAATTTTAAAAAACTGAAAGAAAGTAAACACAATAATCCTCCTCAAATAATTCCATAAAATATAAAAGGAAGAAATACTTCCCAGTTCATTTTTGAAGCTTCAAAACCAGATAAAGACACAACAACAACAAAGAAAATTACAGACCCATTTCCCTGACAGATATAGATGCAAAAATTCTCAATAAAATATTTTTCACTAAAATTGAAGAACATGTTGAAAATATTATTCACTATGATCAAGTTAGCTTCATTTCAGAGACATGGGGTTGGTCCAACATATGTAATTCAATAAGCTCATTGTATCACATAAATGGACTGAAGGACAGAAAACCTAGAGTCATGTCAAGAGATGTAGAAAAGGCCACTGACAAAAATCAAACATGCCTTCTTGATAAAAGACCTGAAGAGACTAGAAATGAAGGGAACATATCTCAATATAATAAAATCTATAGCTAGGCTCATGTTAAACAGAGAAAACTCAAAGCATTTCTACTAAGATCAGGACCAACACAAGGGTGTCCACTCTCTTCACTCTTATTTGAAATAGTGCTAGAAGTCTTAGCTAGAACAGTAAGACAAGCAAAGAAATAATAAAAATAATAGTCAAAGAATCCTTATTTGCAGATATGAGACCATAAAAATTCCATCAGAAACACCTAGATCTGATAAACACTTTCAGAAAAGTGGTAGGATATAAAGTTAGCCTACAAAAGTCAGGTGCCTTCCTATGATAAGTACACTGAGTAAGAAATCAGAGAATCAATCTCATTCACAATTGTCTCAAAAAATACTTCTGAATAAACCTCATGATCCTGCCCCCAAAAGCAACTCCAAGAGGAACAAAGACCTTAATGCAAGATCTGAAACTCTAGAGGAAAAAATAGGCAATGTACTTCAAAATGCAGTCATAGGAAAGGGCTTTCTGAATTAGGACTGCAGTTGCTCAGGAAATAAGGCAAACAGTTAACCAATGAGATCTAATTAAGTTAAAAATCCTTTCTATAGCAAAGGAAACCATTAATCAAGTGAAGAGACAGCCTGAAGAATGGCAGCAAATCTCTGCATGCTGTACATCTGACAGATTAATACCTAGAATTATTCTCAGTCATGAAGAAGACTGAAGTTATTCCATTTACAGGAAAATGGAAACAACTGGGTTTAATCATATTAAGTGAATTAAGCCAATTGAAGAAAAGCATGCTGTCTCTCATTTGTGGTTCCTAGACTTTGTATAGATGCATGAGAATCACACACACATATGTATATATGGCATGAAAGAAATAAGGGGGACAAATGGGAGGGGAAAAGGTTGAAAAAAGAGAGAGTGGGGAGGTATGGGGGGTATCTTGAACATATGGTGTATACTTGTATGAAAGATTAAAAAATTGAATTAAATTAAAAAATTGCAGTCAATCAATCAACCAAGGAAAGTTTACATCACTGATAAACAAATGGAAGTTCCAATATATATGCCTTTTGAAATTGTTTTTTATTTGTTAGCTATCCAATATTCATGTTGGAACTGTATTTGTTCATAGACCGCAGGTACAGGTTGGTTAAGAATATAAATGTTGAACAAAAACCAAGGTAAGCATCCTGTGAGAATGGCCATAGGAGTTTAATAATAATTTAAAAACTGACTGTTTCATTATTATTTATGAAACTTCATGCTAGTAAAACATACTAAATATAAGATATGTATGTATATATGTACACACAGACACTATGAAGGGCCAGTTGAACATCAACATACCACTATATAAATTTTTCTGCTCTGTTTTCTGTTGCATCTGTGTATCTGTGTGTGTGTTTTGCTTTGTTTTAAAGTATTCATGGTAAAAACATAATCTTATTAAAAGTCCATTTTAGAGTATTACTAAAGCAATCAAAAGATGAATTCCAAAAGCTAGTAAAGGGCTGCTGAGGAAAAATCATATTAGTGTTCAAATAACGCTCTGTGTGGAGCTATCAGAGAGAGAGAAGGCTTTTCCTTTACCAGGAGGTAAGAAAATTGCCACATTCAGAGTGCAAAGTTTTGTGCGCACAGGGTAAAGAACTCTGATTGGGTTTCTTCCTTCTTCTTCTGGCCATGTGAGGGTCCAGACAAAGAAGTCAGAAGGCCTAATTAAAGTAGCATATAGAAAGGCAACAAACCCAGTAGCTTATATGTAGGAACCATTTGTCTGTACCTATGAGGGAGTAAAACATGAAAATAAGCTGTGGAGACTTTTTATTCCAAGTTAGCAAGAAGCTCTGATTCCAGTGATTTCTTAAAGGATCTGCTTCAGAAGAGATTTAGTAGTGATAGGGAAACAAACCTAAACAAATTTGTAATAAGACATTGATTAGGTGTCACAGTGAATACACATATGAATTAGTGAAAAACAAACCTGTGTGTTTCCTTAGAAATCTGATTTCTAAGAATATCTGCCACTGCTTGTTATTATTTATTTTTAAAAAGACCTCTAGACTCTGTGGCTAGGCAGATCACAGGTCATAAGAGAGAACCTACTACTATTATCCTGATAAATGGGCATAGTATTAAACTAACTCCTAATGACTTACTGTTATACCCACAGATTAGTGTGTCTTTCAGCTCTCACCAGAGAAGCTTCTTCTTATAGCAGATAGTGATTAACACAGAGACCCACAGCTAGTCAACATGCAGAGAATAAGAGACAGCAGAATGCTCAGCCCTAAATGGGACACCAATATTACACCTTCTCTTCCCAAGTCTCAGGGGTCTAGAAAGATTGTAAGAGCCAGAGGTGGTGGGTGAATATAAGGAAACTATGTTAAGACACCACAGGGCAGTTATACATATGAACCAATATAGCACTTGTGATGGCATACTCAAGGCCTGTACAAGCCCAAGATAGACTGGGTTTTTACTCAGCAATGGTGTGGAAGTGGGCAAGAAGCCCCAGCCCTAGTGAGGAACTATTGGCAATTGATAGCTGCTGAGAGAGAGAGAGAGAGAGAGAGAGAGAGAGAGAGAGAGAGAGAGAGAGAGAGAGAGAGAGAGTCAGTTTTCTTTAAGAGTGCAATGCAGAGTAGTTGACCAGGCTCCAGGGGATGGACCCACACTCAAAAGCCATACTGGAAACATCACAACAAAAACAATATTTGTATATTTTCAAAAAGAAAGAACTTATTTTTGGTGGGTGTTGATGTAGGCATACTTGTGAAGACTAGAATCCCATTTCATTTTCTCAGCAGGGACAGAGATGTTACCTGCACAGAGCTGTTGGGCAGAGAAAGTCAGTCAAGGCTGATAGACTGCCATCCTCCCAAGTTGAGAGAAGGGAAGTCACTGGCCATCTATTTCAGAATCCAGGCTCCCCTATTCTCAGACTGTAGAATGGTGGAATAGGAAGTGGAATACTCCAGAAAGAATGTGGAACACAGATTCCTGGGCTTTATCATTAAGGATTGGGACTCAGACCTGAGTATCTGTGTTTCCAAAAAGCTCCTATATAATGCTAATGCTGCCAGTCTATATAGACTGCACTTTGGACAACATTGCATAACATGTTGTGGCAATTATGCAATGATGACAACAAATAGTTTGAATATTTTACCTTTAAAAAGAACTTTGCATTAATTCCCAGAAAATTCAAATTAAAGTTAATATGAGATATCATTATTCACTCAGCAAAATGACCAAAATAGAAAACAACACCACCAAATGCTGATAAGGATGTGGAGGAGCTGGATCATTTGCACATTCCTGGAAGGAATGGAAAATATGGAACAGTTTAGCAGTTTCTTTTAAAGATGAAAACAGGGCTGGAGAGATGGCTCGGTGATTAAGAGCACTGGCTGCTCTTGCAGAGGACTGGGTTTGAAATCCAGCACCCATATGGCAGCTAACAACTATCCATAACTCCAGTTCCAGGGGATCTGATACCTTCTTCTTCTGACCTTCACATGCACCGCACAACTTACATACATGCAGGCAATATACTCATACACATAAAATAAAATGAATAAAAAGAAAATATTAAACTGAAAATGGACTTACCCTCTGATTTCATTCTTGGGCGTTTACCACAGAGAACTGAAAATTTATCACATTTAGAAACTTATACATTAGCATTCATAGCACATTGACTGTTACCAATCAACAACTACGATATTCTTCAATAGGTGAACGGTTACATGAACTACCACATCTACAACACAGAGTACTATCCAACAATCAAGAAACACAAATTATTGACCCTGCAATAGTTTAGGTAAACCACAAGGAAAGAGTGCTAAGTGAAGAAAAAAAAACCAATCTCAAATCTCCACAGGAAAAGTAAAAATCAAGCCCTTTATCTTCCCATAACTTACGATAGATGTTCAAGAAGTAGAGCTTTGTGATGGTGTGACTGGCGCTTTCTATATTTATGTCTGCTTTGTAGGTTCCTGCATCTTCCATCCTCAGGTCTTTAATCACAAGGTTATAGTTCTGATTGACAACTTTTATTCGTCCTTCATAATTCTTTTGAGTTACAACAACTTTAGGTGGTGCTCCCGAGACTCCCGGTATCACAAAAGCAACAGATGATTTAGAAATCCAGGCAATGTTCTTAACTTGCTGTGATTCTTGTATATTTAAAGGGAAAGTGACAGACTCCCCAAGAATCCCATCCATCTCCAGCAAATCTGCGTCACTTCCAGCTGCTTTATGCCCTGAGGATATAAACGGAGAACCATAACCATCTCACTGGCACACCATTTCAAGTTCCTGGCCTTCCTTGAATCTCCCTGAGGTGTTTCCATGGATACTACTCATCCAGCATCTTGAGAATGTTTTCTTTTTTTCATTCTACACTAGGTATGTTAATATGCCATGACAACTAAATTTTCCAGGGATCTGTTGTATTAAAACATGCTTGCCTATATATCTGAAGACTAGAAGGTATTCAAAGGATGAGGACCACAAGCCTCCAGGAAGTCCAAGATAGCAAGTGTGTTCTTTGTCTGATCACACTGCCAACTAGAGGAAGAGCTTGGGAGAAGGGCCTGGAGTATCTGGGCTGATAAGACTCTTAAGGGTTCACTGTTCTCTTGTCTTTTATGGTCTTTGAGAAATACGCTTGCTTTTATTCTTGGAAGATAGAGAATCCTTTTGAGGCTCTGGAGAAATTATCCCCCAAGTTGATGATTTGGGGGGAATCTTTTTGTTCATTTCTGTCTCCCTAACCTCTAGAAAATACTTGATACACAATGGATACTTAATTATTTGTGGAGTAAGTTAAACATTGGCATTCACTCTTGTGATGTACAGACTCTTTTGAAGCAACTTCTGTAACTGGCTAAGTTCATCAATCATTAATTTATGCATAAACACATGCATTTATTCAGGGACTGTTTTGTTCCAGATACTATGGCAGGTATTTATTCATTTAATTAACTAATTAACTTAAAATTATGATACAAGACAGCATGAGCAAAAGCTCATTTCTTCAGTCATTCATTTATGCATAAACAAGTGTATTTATTCAGGGATCATTTTTTCCATACACTATGCCAGGTATTTATTCAATTAACTAATTAATTTTAAAATGGTACTACAAGGCAGTATGAGTATAAACATAATTTCTACTGAACTTTCCATGATAATAATATTAACCCAGATAACCACACAGGGAAAGGAATAGATACAAAATATGTAACTTCTATGTGCTTTGAAAAAGAACTTGATCTTGCTAGAGGACTTGATCCTCTTGAGAATCCAGGGACTATTTCCTTTTTAAAATATTTTATTTATTTTTTTATTTTTTGTTTGTATGAATGTATTGCCTGCATGTATGTAAGTGCACCCATGTCAGGAAATGCCCATGGAGGTCAGAAGAAGGTATCAGATCCCCTGGAACTGGACTTACAGATGGTTGGTAGCTGCCATGTGGGTACTGGGAACCAAACCCAGGTACTCTGCAAGAGCAGCCAGTGTAGTGTGCTTAACCATTGAGCCATCTCTCCAGCCCCAGTAGGGAATATTTTCTAGTAAAAGTTGAAGGACAACCACTCTTAAAATGTAACATGGTAGCCAGGCATGGTGGCATATACTTTAATCCCAGCACTTAGGAGGCAGAGGCAAGCGAATCTTTGTGAGATCCAGGCCAGCTTGGTCTGTATAGTGAGTGGACCAGGCCACCCAGAGCTACAGGGAGACCCTCTCTCAAAAATACAAAATAAAAAACATAACATGGCCCTCACCTCCCTCTGCTCCCCTGGGCCTGCACAACCCGCAGGCCTCTCTCCACCCCCGCACCTTGACTCCCCCAGCCTCATTCACCCTCCCATCTCCCCAGCTCATCTCTCCTCCTAGCCTGGGACCTGTCCAATTCCTTGTCTTGGCACCCCACACATGGCGGAACCACCACTGCTTCCTGATCCTTTGCATCCAGACCAACCCAGTTCCTTCTGGGGTCCCCAAGGAGCCCTCTGGGCCTGGCCCCGCCCTCACCTCTTTCTGCTTCCCTGGTCTGCACAACCCACCAGCCTCTTTCTTGGAAACAGGCACTGACCTTTTGGCTTCCTGATCCTTTGCATCCAGATCAACCCAGTTCCTCAGTGCAGTCCCCAGGAGCTCTTGGGGTCCCTTCCCACCTCCATCTCCCTTTGAATCTCTGGGTGGCACAGCCACCAGCTGCCCTAAATCAACATATTTCCTGGGCCTTGCTGCCAGGCCACTCTAACCCCCAAATTCCTGAGGCCAACATCTTTCCTGGAGGGACCCAGACCTTAGGAGAAAGCCTGGTACCATCTGAGCCTGATCTGACTTAGGTCTCTGTGGGAACTCCTGAAGACAAAAGCAATCTGGCCACTCCAATATAAAATCAAAAGAGAGAACCAGAAGCTTAGAGGAACCAGCTTTTCATGCCCAAAAAGTAAGCCACAAAGACACATAAAGTTTACAAAAAGAAGCAGACCTAAACTTGAAGGTTTGAGTCTCACACAAGAATCAGAAACTACAAAAGAAATTCACATGTGGAAATCACAGAGAAAAAATAATAACATGAGGCTGAGCATGGTGGGGCACGACTTTAATCCCAGCACTCAGGAGGCAGAGACAGGCAGATCTCTGTGAGTTC
>NW_008344599.1:338334-339903 GCF_000622305.1 Nannospalax galili | reverse complement strand
GATCTTAAGAAAGAAACATCTTTACCCAAGGGGTAAAGGAAAGAAATTCAGTGAAGATACAACTGTGGAAATGCACATGTATAGCAAGAATATGAACAGAAATAAAAATGAAAGGAACCAATACACATCTTTCATTAATAACTTTAAATATCAATGGACTGAACTCCCTAGTCAAAAGACACAGACTAGACGAATGGATTAAAAAACAAAACCCATCTTTGATAGTGTCTTTTAAGACACTATCTTAAAGTGAAAGGATGGAAAAACTATACCAAGCAAATAGTACTAAGAAAAAAGCAGGCATTGCAATTCTAATGTGCTGGATAGCTTTAGTGTCAACTTGAAACACCTGGGTTGAGGACGCCTCAATTGGGGAATTGCCTCCATTGGACTGGCCTGTGGCCATGTCTGTGGGGCATTTTCTTGATTGTTGAGGGAGGTGGGGGGGGCAGCCTACTGTGGGTGGTGCCACCCATGGGCAGGTGGTCCCATATTGTATAAGCAGATTGAGCATGGGCCAGAGGAGCAAGCCAGAAAGCAGTGTTCCTCCATGGCCTGCCCAGACTTCCTGGTTGGCTTCTGTTGATGATGGACTGTGCTGTAAGCCAAATGAACACTTTCGTCCTGAAGTTGGCTTTGGTCAGTGTTGTCACAGCCATAGGAAGTAAGCAGGATGGTGAGATTTCTGTGTTCTATGCAGTGAAATCAGTATCCCTTAAATAGGAACTACACTTCCAGCTTTGCATTTAGGTCTGCTCACAAGCTGGGGAGGTGCTGTGGTGCTGTCACAAGATGCTGACCACTTTTGGACAGCCCTGTGGTCAGGAGGGTAGACAGCCCATACACTGCAGTGTGCAGAGCCCTCAGTGTGAGTGAGAACTTGGTCCCATCACCTTCTGCAGAGGCCCAGTTCCAGTGGTTAAAGGGCAAGCACTCACATGTACACTGTGTAATTCTCCCCGAGTCTTTCCACCAATCTAGCACCCCAGATGGAGGGCTGAGAGCACAGTCCTCCCAAATTAAGATGCCTAGTGGGTTAAGAAGATTCAATGTAGTTTCAACTCACAGTGTCTTCAACCTATGAGTTTATCAGAACAAATCCCACCAAGAGGTGCTATCTGCACACACCGAGCTCTGTTTTGTCTACTGTACACTACTTTTTCCATTTGTAGAGCATATGTCAGTGGGTGTGTAAGCAGATCAGTTAATCCATCTATAGGTAGCTACCATAATGTCAGTTCAGCCTTGTTTTCCATAAAATGAAAACAGTACCACCCACCTTTAAAAACACATAAAAGAATCAAATAGTAATACAAAGAACCGCTTCTTAGCCCCCAAGGTGGAAGGTGTCAGAGACGGTGGGGTGAGTGGGAAATCGGCCCGTGAAGTCTGTGGATCACCTTGGCAAGGGAAGAATGACGGAGGATCACCTCAAAGGGAGAAAGGGAGAGAGAAGTAGAAGAGAAAGAGGAGAGAGAAAAGGAAAGGGAGGGGGGGAAAGGAAAAGGGAGGGAAGAGAGAAGGAAGAGGAAAGAAGTGAGAGTAGCAAGGGAAAGGGAGGGATCGAAA
>NW_008344599.1:336373-337995 GCF_000622305.1 Nannospalax galili | reverse complement strand
CTATGGAAAGCAGTGTGGAGAACTCTTAAAAAACTACAAATGAACTTACCATTTGACCCAGTTATACCACTCCTTGGCATATACCCAAGGAACTCATCCTATTGCAGAGACACTTGTACATCCATGTTTGTTTCTGCTCTTTTCACAATAGCTAAGAGATGGAAGTAACCTAAGTGCCCCTCAGCTGACAAGTGGATAATGAAAATGTGGTTCATTTACATTATGGAGTTCTACTGAGCAGTAAAGAAAGATGAAATCAAGAAATCTGCAGGTAAATGGATGGAACTATAAACTGCTGTACCAAGTGAAGTAACACAGACTCAGAAAAAAAAATCAACAAATGTTCTCCCTCATATGTGGATCCTAGCATCAAATTCTTATAAGTGAGTATGTATCCAGACATAACTACAGGAGCCAGGATAATGAAAAGGAACCAGGGAGGTAAAGAAAAAGAAAAAATCTGAAAGAGAACAGTAAGAAACAGATCTTCATAAGGGAGATATGGATAAAAATTGGGTTAGTTTAAGGGAGTGGGGAGGGAAGGGTATACAAAGAACCTAGGGGATAAAGGGAAAGAAGGAGCTCAAGAGAGGCAGGACCGTAGGAGAAGGGTATTATTAAGGGAGAAAGAAGGGAAATGGGGGCACCTTAAGTGGGAAAACCATGATGGAGGGGTGAGACAATGTGAGAGATAAATAATGCCTAACTAGTTTTAAAAACCAGAGGGAACCATATTATGCCAAACACCTACTGAGAGGCTAAGAACTTTCAGTGGAAGAAAGACAGCATGTTCAGCAAATGGTGCTGGCAAAACTGGATCTCCACATGTAGAAGAATGAAACTAAATCATATTTTTCACCTTGCACAAAAGTCAATTCCAAACGGACTAAAGACCTCAATGTAAAGCCTGAAACTCGAAACTGTTAGAAGAAAACGTTGGCAAAAACCTACAAGATATAGGTGTAGGAAAGGATTTCTAAATTGGACATCAATTGCTCAGGAAACAAGGTCAAGAAGCAAAAAATGGGACCTCATTAAACTAAAAAGCTTCTGTACATCAAAGGCGGCAACCAGGGAAGTGAAGAGAAAACCCAAAGAATGGGAGAAAATCTTCACCCAAGACAAATCTGACATAGGTTTAATATCCAGATTATATAATGAACTCAAAAAACAGAGAATCAAGACAAGAAGTAGAATCAAGACAAGAAGCAACCCAATTAAAAGATGGGCTAAGGTGCTGAACAGAGAGTTCTCAAAAGAAGAAGTAAAGATGGCTATGAAGAATCCTAAAAGATGTTCAGCATCACTAATAATTAGGGAACACAAATTAAAACCACTTTAAGATTTCATCTTACCCCGGTCAGACTGGCTAAGATCAAGAGAACAAATGATACCAAATGTTGGAGAGGATGCAGGGAAAGGGAAACACTCATCCACTGCTGGTGGGGCTTCAAACTTGTTCAACCCCTATGGAAAGCAGCGTGGAGAATCCTTAAAAACTACAAATGAACCTACCATTTGACCCAGTTATACCACTCCTTGGCATATGCCCAAAGAACTCATCCTATTGCAGAGACACTTGTACATCCATGTTTGTTGCTGCTCTTTTCACTATTGTGAAA
>NW_008344599.1:335572-336111 GCF_000622305.1 Nannospalax galili | reverse complement strand
AAGAAGAGAAACAGCTGCCCCTCCTAAAACAAAGCCCTCTAGATAGGCTGACTAGATTCACCAGATGGACAAGTAGTGAGGAAGGGCTGGGGGTGCTGACAACACAGCAGACAGTAGCAGGGATATCAGAGTATAAGGGCTCTGCGGGGGGGTAGGCTGTGGGAGGGTGCTATCTGGGAAGTGGGTATATAGTTGAATAAGATCGTTTGGGATGTTCTGTGTGATATACACACACACACAAATCAACAAATATTAGAAAATGTATTATATTTGAGAAGGAAGCATGGAAATTTACGTCATGTTATTTAGTAGAGGTGATAAACATTACCATTGAAATCTACCCCATGACTTTATAGATATACCAGGTGCCAAGGATCCAAGTGCAACCGATTATGACTAGTAATAATCAGATACATCGAGATTAGAGACACATGTGCAAACATGTAAGTGTTTTGGAGCATTGAAAATGTAGGAAACAGCATATCTTAAAATGAAATGGAGATCTTCTTTAAAGGGTAAAAACTCATTCAATTTTATGT
>NW_008344599.1:313665-331165 GCF_000622305.1 Nannospalax galili | reverse complement strand
ACAACTGGTCAACATACAAAGTAAGAGACTGTGGAGTGCTCAGCTCTAAATGGGACACGTATATCATACCCTCTCTCCCCAAGTCTTAGGGATCATTGGGGAAGAGTTTTGTTTGTTTGTTTTTTGGTCTGAGACAGGGTCTCCTGTAGCCTCAGTTGGCCTGGAACTCACTATGTAGACCAGGTTGAACTTGAATTCACAGAGATCCGTCTGCCTCTGCCTCCTGAGTGCTGGGATTAAAGGCATGTGCCACCATGCTGGGCAAGTGGGAAGAAAGACTGTAAGATCCAGAGGTCATGGGTGAATACAAGAAAAATGTGTTATCAGACCAGGATAGGGCAGTTACTTTTATGAACCCACAGTGCTTATGACAACATACTAAAGACCTGTAGAAGCCCAAGACAGACAAAAACTCGACATGGAGGTGGGAGGTGGGCAAGCGGTTGATAGCTGCTGTGAGAGGGAGAATAAGTTTTCTTCAAGGGTGTGATTCAGAGTGGGTTGACCAGACTCCAGGGAATGGATCCAAACCCGAGAGCATTTGGGAGAACACAAATTAGACTCAAAAGGCCTTAAAAATAATAAAGGATATGAAGGGAGGAGGGTAGGGAGGTAGGGATTGATCTGAGAGGAGATGGGGGAATGGGTTTGAATATGATCAAAATACACTGTATGGAATTCTCAAAGAATCTCAAAGAATAATAAAATATTATTAAAATAATGCATTAGGGCAATTACAATATAGTAATGATATACAGAAAGAATAAGAAGACAGAGAAGTGTAGTTAGAATTTTAGAAGGTCATTATAACCAGCAGGGCATGAACCAAAGAGTTATAATGGGAATGGAAAGGAAGGGCTGGGCTTGTGAGATAGTGAAAAGAGGCAACATGTATCTAACAGAATTCAGTTGCTCAACAATATAGTATGAATTTCTGTTTTTTATCAGTGGAAAACTAATAGTAGCAAATGGATATGTTGGAAAGAAATCAAGCTAGAAAGGCAAGTTTAGTGTTAGAATTGCTGAACTTGAGATGATAGTGGACCGGCTAAGCAGGCAGTTGGAAGGGTGATAAGGAGAAAGTACTGTCTTGAAGGACTGGTGGATGTGGGAAGCTGCAACAGAACCTGCTAGCTGTTTTCCAATAACCGTTCTATCCTTCATCTCAGTGATAGAATCCCTGATGCTTTGAAGGGCAGAGAGCCACCCAGGACAGACTATCTTCCCCTGCTTTCTCTTGGCTCAGGGTAACCATGTCACTAAATCCAAGCAAATAGAATAAAAGTAAAAAATACCATAGATGCCATCACTGTCTTTAAGAAGAGGAGAAATTGCTCTTTTCAACCCATTCTTGTTTCTCTTAAGCTTCGTCCGCCATGACAACTGGTCTGAGGCACACGTTAGGGTTCATAAAGAGAAACCAAGTTCTCAGACTGGCAGTGTAGCAAGATAGAAGTCTGGTTCTCAGTGATCTTGTGACTGTTTTGTCGACTTCCAGTCTGGACATGAGCAAGAAATACATTAAGCAATTCTTCCATTATTGTCTTTAAGTTGGACTTACTGTCCAACTGAAATTCAAGTGGTTTGGAAATCAGGAAAAAGTAAGGTTGAAGTCCAGAACTGTCTTACGAGCTGTGCTCACATATATTATAGATGAAATATAAATAAACAAATGAATAAAGACAAATAGACCAAGTGGCAAGAATGGCACCAACAGGGAACAATTTCATGGAATCTAAGAGTCTCAAGTGTTACACTGATTTAGCGTTCAAGTGGGACAAAGAATGAAAATTGCTCTTCTGTTTTTCTGTCAAGAGATTATTCATGGCCTTTGAGATTGGAGGGTAAGTAAAGCAATTTAAAGTCCAGAATGTTGGAGGCTGAGGTCAGCGAGGATAGTGAGAAAGTGGAAGAGAAGAAGCTGGAAGTGAAAGGATGATGGTAAAATAGAAAAACAAGCCAAGGGTGGTGGCGCACGCCTTTAATCCCAGCACTCAGGAGGCAGAGGCAGGCGGATCTCTGTGAGTTCAAGGCCAGCCTGGTCTACATAGTGAGTTCCAGGACAGCTGGGGCTACAGGGAGACTTTGTCTCAAAAAGACCCCCCCAAAAAAAAAAAAGTTGAGGGCTAAGTAAAAGTAATTAATTTGATTTTGTTTTAAAGTAGAAGAGATTGGTGGGGGTGGGCGGGAGAGAGACAGAGACACAGACACAGACACGCGTTTTGTCCTCATAGTGCTTGCCGCTTGGTGTGGTTGTCTTGGATCCATTAGTTTGTGTTCTGGAGCTGAATGATTTGAATTCTGAGATCTTAAAAGCAAATCTCCAGCACTAACCACAGTGACATAAACCACTAATGCTTGTCACGTAACGAAAGACAAGAAAAGGTAGGCAGTGGAAGCGACAGGCTTTCAGTCTCAGGAGGGCCACACTCATCTGAAAGGAAGGAAGAGGAAAAGGACTTGTGAGAGGACAATATTTTGAGGTGTTTTTAAGGACAGGGATAGAAGAAAGGCTGCTTGGGGGAGGTAGACGGGATGAGTTTGAGCCAGGTGGGCTGTGTTCATTGGCTGAGACTTTTATTTAGTTTCACTATATACTATGGTGTGTAACAATGACTATTTCATAGACCTGTTATCACAGTACAAAGAAGATGCTTAATACATAGTGAGCAGAAAAAGATAAAATGGAAAATAGTTATTTTTGATTGTCTTCATCCTTAAGTCATATAAGAGGTGGGATTTGTCCGTTAAAAGTGAGGAGGGGACTGCCTAGGAAGTATGAGGATTATGGGTATGAGTTGGTTTTCTTTCTTTCTTTCTTTCTTTCTTTCTTTCTTCCTTCCTTCCTTCCTTCCTTCCTTCCTTCCTTCTTTCTTTCTTTCTTTCTTTCTTTCTTTCTTCCTTCCTTCCTTCCTTCCTTCCTTCCTTCCTTCTTTCTTTCTTTCTTTCTTTCTTTCTTTCTTTCTTTGTCATTTTGAGACAGGGTCTCCTCGTATCCCCAGCTGGCCTGGAACTCACTATGTAGACCAGGCTCGCCTCGAACTCACAAAGATCCGCCTGCCTCTGCCTCCCAAGTGCTGGGATTAAAGGTGTGCGCCACCGTGCCCAGCCTTGTTTTCTTTATTTTTTAAATCGTATGTATATGAGTGTATTGCTTACATGTAGGTCAGTGCACCTGTGTTGTGCAATGCCCGAGATGGTCAGAAGAGAGCATCAGATCCCCTGGAACTGGCATTATGGACAATTTTTAGCTGCCATGTGGGTGCTAGGAACTAAACCCAGATCCTCTGTAAGAACAGCCAGTGCTCTTAACCATTGGGCTGTCTCTCTAGCCTCTCAATTGTTATTATTATTTGTTTTATGTGTATGCATGTATGTAAGTGCACTGTGTCATGCAATACCCACAGAGGACAGAAGAGGGCATCAGATTCCCTGGAACTGAAGTTATGAAGGGTTGTTAGCTGCCATGTGGGTGCTGGGATTTGAACTTGGGCCTTCTGTAAGAACAGCTAGTGCTCTTAACTGCTGAACCATCTCTCCAGTCTACCTCAATTGTTATTTTGATGAGTGCAAAAGCTCTTGAGAAATGGTTCTATGGTTAGCAAGAGACTGATGAAGCAAATCAAATGGTTGCCCAGAAACCTTGGGAGCCAAGGAAAGAAGAGGTGTTCTACATTTACAACATCAGCTAGCAGGTATTTCCCCCATAACATACATATACAAGACTGTATATAAATTGTAAGAGTGAGAGGGAGATACCTAGGAGAGAAAAAAAGACTAGAAAAGGCTAAACCCAGGTTTGAATGATGTGTTAGCCAGTTTCTATTGCTGTGACAGAATCTGTGACATAAAGGAAAGGAGGAAAGATTCATTTTCTCACAATGTCAGAGATTTCAGTCCATGATCACTTGGCTTCATTGCTGTGGGCCTGAGGAATATCATGGTAGGGAGCATGTGATGGAGGAGATGGTATCCAGGAATCAGAGAAACAACAGAAGAGATTGAAAACAGGATACACCTTCCCAGGGTATAACCTCCCCCAAGACTCCATCTTCTAGTTTTTGCCACTTTCCAATAATGTCATCAGATTTTGAATTTATCAAGGGATTAATCCACTGATGAAGTTGGAACTCATAATATAATCACTTCCCCAGAGCCCATCAGATGGTAACTAAGCTATAATATATGAGGGTTTTTGGTGGATACTTCATATCCAAACTACAAAGAATGGTAAAGTGTCTTTACTGTGATCCTGATGAAAAGTGTGTTTACTGTAATACTTATGAAAAGGGAACCTGGAACCTAGGTCACAGGATAATACCAGCCTGGACGGAGAGCACTGTGAGCATATTGCCCCTGGGATACAGCCTTCCCCTCTTCCGTTGGGCTGGAGTGCTTTTTCTGGCTCAAATGTATTAGGTGGTGACCTTTGTTTGGTTAGATGATCTATCTCAAATGTATGTATGGGTTTTACAACATGCATTTCATTCATAAGAGCTGCCAAAAGTCAGTATTGGGATAAGACAATAGGGATGACGAGAAAAAGGTATTTGAAAAGAATAAACAAAATGAATAAGAAAATCATCTGGCTTAGAAAGCTTAATGGACTAGGAGACCTTTAATTGGACAGAGGAAAACTGTTTTGCAGTCGTCAAGAGCAATGGAAGTATTGGGTGGATCCCAAAGTGATTTTGAAATAATTGTTGATGAAAAGTCATGACATTCATAACCTAGTAGGTTTTCTTAGATTCTATTAAAAACACATTGTGCCCTTGGAGCTTGAGAAACTCCCTGGTCTCCTTCCATACACTTTACTACATCTAGGTGCTGCCAGATCTGGTCCCTGTCACCCATCTCCCATCCTCCCTCCCACCCCTGACTGAGCTATATGGGCCAGCTACACTTTGTCTTGAGGTTTTCTGTATTTTCTGTTCTCCTCTCTTCTACCAGACTCTCCAGCAGTGTCTCACCTTCTTTAGGTCGCTCTGCTAATGTCAACTCATCAGATAGAACTTTCCTGGCCACCAGGGCTGAAGCAGCAGTCCCTACCTATTATCTCCTTGCTTTTCCTTTCTTTTTTTCTGGTATTTTTTTTGAGACAGAGTCTCCCTGTAATGGGGATGGCTTGGAATTCATTATGTAGACCAGGCTGCCCTTGAACTCACAGAGATCTGCCTGCCTCTGCCTCCCAAGCTTTTCCTTCCTTTATGGTGACAGATGTGTATTGATTTATGGTCTCCCATACCTCCCTGAAGACAACCTATAATCACTACTGTTTCTCCTATAACTAGTGGATGGTCCTCCTCCTGTCCCCCATGGTGGAAGACTTTTCTTGGGAAAAAAAAAAAGTGTGCTGATAGACAAAAATCTAGAGATGCCCAGAAGTCTTGCCACATGAGCACCCTCTGCCTGTCCCTTTGCGAGGCACTCTGACTTGGTGATTAAGAACTTGACTATTTAAATGTGACTCCTGGCTTTATTGGCTATTGACCATCAGCTCTAGGAAAAGTTAGTTAACCCAGCCCCTATGCCTCAGTTTCTGCAGCTTCACAATGATGATGGTAATAACACTCATGAAAGAGTTAAAAGAGCAAAATGAGCAAATATCTGTTGGCCAGCCCCTATGCCTCAGTTTCTGCAGCTTCACAATGATGATGGTAATAACACTGACCTCATGAAAGAGTTAAAAGAGCAAAATGAGCAAATATCTGTTGGCTGGTATATCCTGACTACTATATTGTCTGTTATATAAAACAAATATAGGGTTGGGGAGATGACTCAGCCAATAAAACAGTTAGCTGGGTGTGGTGGCATGCTCCTTTAATCTCAGCACTCGGGAGGTAGAGGCAGGCAGATCTCTGTGAGTTCAAGGCCAGCCTGGTATACGTAGTGAGTTCTAGACCAGCTGGGGCCACAGGGAGACCCTGTCTCAACCTGAGTTTGAATCCCCAGGACTCATGTGAAAGCCAGATGTGGCAGCACACATCTGTAACCCCAGCACTTAGGGAGTGGGGGTTGGGGCAGAAACTAGCAGATGTCTGGAATCTCATCAGTCAACTGACTTAGCTGAATCAGTGAGCGCCCAGTTCAATTAGAGAGCCTGTCTCAAAAATAAGGTGGAGAGTGATTGAGGAAGACATCTGATGTTGATTTTTGGCTTCCACATGAACATCTACACATATGCATGTGCACCTGTACACACACCGGCACATTAGTCCCCCACCCCCTACATTCTCACAAATACCCCCTAAACAAATAAGCACTGTTGTAGAGAACAAAACAACACCTTAGACAATACTGAAGGAAAAAAGAGGTTGAGCTGTTAGGGTGATGCTGCAGGAGGTCTATCAGTTAGAGAGGAAGTTGGGAAGTTTGTGTTGTTGCTTGGCATATACCACTACCTCTTTGTTTCTTCAAAATCCTTTAAATAAGCATTTCTTTTTCTTTTTTTTGGGCAGTAACTAAACATCCTCCTTTGTTCTCCTTTCCAGACAGAGTTAACAGTGGGAGTGGAAACTCCCTTTATACTTCAGGTCTGGGATAGCTTGAGAACATGGCAATCGAAAACGAGTCAGTTATAATTGATCAAAATAAGCCAAGAGATACTGAGGGCAAAGAGGAAGCAAAGGTGGACAGCAGAAATTCTGTGTCATTCTTCATAATCAAAACATTTTCTGGGCGACAAGGTTTTGTTTTTTTTTAAGGACCTACAATCCCCTACAATAATATGCTGTTTTATTCCTGGATTTTTGTAATCTTTATTAATATTTGGGTTATTTTGAATCAATATCTTTTTTCAAAAACCAAATCAAAACAGATGCACCCACAAAATCTCAAACAGAGGTGGGTGGTAGCCATTCATTCCTTTATTACTGCTGCCTTCTGTGTTAGCCTGTACTTGAGCTTGGAATATAACAAAGTTCTTCTATTTTTTGACTAAATGATCTCTGAATTTCTGTGTATCAATGTTTTCATTTGGGGGTGGGAGAGATGGTTCAATGGTTAAGAACACTTGCTGTTCTTCTACAGGACCTGAGTTCTATTCCCAGCACCCACATGGCAGCTAATAACCGTCCTTAACTCTAGTTCCAGTGGCTCTGACACCTTGTTTTGGTCTCTGTAGGCACTGCACAACATGGGTGCATTTATATACATGCAGGCAAGACACTCATACACATAAAAGTAAAATATTTAAAAAGTATTTTCATCTAAAAATGGGTATATTAACAGTATCTGTCTTTTAGAGTATTGTAGGATTAAACACGATAATAACTGTAAATTTATGTCAGACATACAGTGATCGCCTCACACACAGTTGGTATTTGCTGTTATTGATAGGAGATAGGAGCAAATGGGGAGTTGAGGAAACAGATGCAAGAACTGGGAGGAGAAAAAAAATCAAGAGAGAGTGGAGAGGACATACAGGAAGGAATGAGCAATAGCAAATGTGGTGGGGGCTTCTGTCCCCAGAGGGCAAGTGGCTGTAGGATACACAGAAGACAATCTGTCACATGTTGCTAATGAAACCATGAGAAAGTTGAATCAGAGCATAGGACTGTAAATCTTTATTCTGAGAAAACTTTTCCAACACAAATAAGTCATGAGTTCAGTCTCCAACTTCCCTCTTATCAATGGTTCCAGGAAAAATGGAGATTTCTGCCTTCGCCTCACCATCACTACTCAGCTGCTTCTACTGCTCTGCCTTCTAGGGAAGCACATACAATTAGTGTTGAATTCTATGCCCACTGCTGAGTATTAGGAGCCACCTCTATCAGGAACAGCAGCAGGAGGAGCTTAGAGCATATCTTGCCCTCAGGAGGTATCTGTGGACTAATCCTTCAGAGGCGATTGGTACTTCTGGTTTTACTTCTTTAAAAACAAGCCCTACTCTGTTTCAAGATCTCAGACAAAGCGAGGTTTTCATTTGGAACCCCAATAACCCACACCCAAGCTCAAACTGCTACCACATTTCTGTCCAGCTTCAAATGCTTCAAATAAGTGACATCAAATGCTACCTTTTCCTGGATGAGTAAAGACATCTTTAGGTCCAACTCTTATCCCCACTTACTTGCATTGCCTGTCTCCCATGCTCAGGTGACCTGCATAGATTGCAATCTCAAATAGCTCAAATGCAAGGTTCACTAGTCAAAGAAGCCAGATGACAATAAAGTACAGATTGTCCAACCCACCAACTTCTCTAAGTTCTGACTACGGCCGGTACATATTTAGAACTGTTAATAGACACTAGAAGTAGATTTCAGACACTAGAAGTAGATTTCAACTTTCTTAGCAGAGTAAATTTTATGTGAAGAGGTCCATTATTTGGACTTAAGACAGTAATATGTTTGGTGACAAACCATTCTGTTACTTAGTTTTCATTGTGGTAATGACAACCAATATTCATTTTGTACTTTATAGTACTGGGCCTTTGTCTATAAATAAGAAAAACAGGATTTAAATTGAAGCTCTGAATTTGTTTTGGACGTGTTTATAAAAAGGGATAATCACCTTTTTCTCATTTGAAAAATAAAACATAGAGTAATAATTCTGGAAATAAAAGGAGCCAATAGAGAAGAGACTTTTACAGTGAGAATAAAGAGTTATGCATTGTCATAACCTCATAGAGCAATACAATGTAATTAGGAAGGTCATAGCTCTCTAAGAAACAGTATAACATACTCTCATGCAAAAACACTCCAAACTGTTTTTAATTAATTCAAGGATTCTAGGCTGGGCTTTATGTGTGAGTCTGCCACATGCTGACATTTCTGTGGAGGATTTTTTTCTTACATTTATGGAAACAGCACAAGTAAAATTTAGAAATATTAACTGTAAAGTTGAGAAACACATCAGTTTGGATCTTAAGATCCTCTTCCACCCATTGGATCTTTCTTGAGTGCAATAGGTACAGAGACCCAGAGTATTATGTTGAAGATGTCTCGAAGGGACATGTCAATGTCTTCTTCAAGAGTAATTTCTAAAATACTATGCAAAACTAGGGGCTGAATTCAAGAAAGGATCAGAACTCACAAGCCTGTAGACAGATGAGCAGGATCCAAAAGCCACGGTGCTGTACCATCTTCAGCCAGACTCCAGTCTTCTGTGGCGAGGAGTGACACTCTTTTGGCAGAACCAGTTTCACTTCCTTTTTTGTGCTTCCTTTTGTAATTTAAGACAAGAAGTGTGAGCTGATTAAGATGTCTGCATTTTCACATTACGTGCTAATATTTTCCAACTATATAACAAACAGTGCCTATCATTAACCAATTATTTATTTAAAAAATATTTATTGAGTACCTACTGTGAGCTAGACACAGTTCTAGGTGTTAGCAAAATCAACAGCATTAAAGAAATGGATTGTCTTCTCTTTTTTGGAGTTTATATTCTTTTTGGAGGGATCAATAATTACATAGGAAATTCCAATAAATTGTGATATGTGTTTCAGTAAGATGAAAAACAGAAGATGGAGGCATCTACCCCAGGTTACAGTGATTTGAAGAAACCTTCCTGAAAGGAACTGACAACCTAACTGAAACAAATACGAAGAGTGAGTTAGCATTATTAGGCAAAAAATTAATTACATTTTGTATCACAAGAATAAGTCATATTAGCCCTTTGAGGTCAATGCCTACATGCTTGCAGTCATACCCCTCTGACCACTGGTCCTGTCATGTCAGTGCTCCTATGCCAGAGTTTGCTGTAGCCCTTCCATTGATCCACTGTCACTTACCCAGGTTGGGGCTGTAACTCCACCTCTCATGAACCAGCGTCAACTGTCTCCACAGCTGAACTTCCTGTAGCTGAGTGAAGACCAACTAAGCTTAGAGAACACCAAGGACCAAAGTGTGTCAAAACTCATTCTAAAAGGTCGACACCTACTTCTAGTGTCACTTCTAGATAGCAAGCCAGAATTAGAGCCAAAACTGGACCTTGAGTCAGAGCCAGAGCCAGAATCAAACAGGAGACAGACAGAGTCCAAAAAGATTCAAATCCAGAGCTAGAGTCAGGCTCAGATTCTGGTCCAGAAAGGCACTCGCAAGTAGAGAAAACAGATCACCCAGGAACTCCAAGTCACAAGACAGGCATCTAGGAACCAGGAAAGGAACATGAAAGATGCCAGATGAAATCCAGCTGTACATGAGTCTTTCCCTGGAGAGTGACTATTATTTCATGACTATTATTTCAGATGGTATTCTACTCTCAGAAGAGGACTAGAGATCTAGAACCTGCTACCCTCAACACAGAAGAAGACAGCACCTTAACCTTTCTACAACCTACTCCCTCAGGAACATTGCAAATACTCTCACTAGAACAAGAAAAGTGGCCTAAAAGAATTTCAACCAATGCTCTAACTTCTCAGGTGCAAGCCCCAATGCATAAAGACAAGTAACATGAAAACCAAGGTAACTTATCTCCTCCCCAAACTACCAGTCCCAGACCAAGTGTCCCTAGCGAGACTAACTTAGAAAGATTTCAATAGGTTGGTTATAATATTCATAACATATTCCAAGAAATGAAAGAAGACATGAATAAGTTGAGTGAAATAAAGAACTCAGTGCATGATATGAAAGTGGAATTCAATAAAGAGAAGTAGTAAAGAAAAGCCAAATCAAAATGATGCTGAAAATGAACACCTCATGTCAAAAAAACACAAAAAACAAATGAACAAAAAAAACCCCAACAAAAACAGGGAAGACTGAATAACAGGACTGAAGACAATAGTAAAGGAAATGGAACATTAAATCAAAGAAAATGATTAATTTTTAAAAAGGTATGTATGGAACATATGAAATCCTTGAGATACCATAAAAAGACCAGATCTGGAGCTGGAGAGATGGCTCAATGGTTAAA
Source organism: Nannospalax galili (assembly GCF_000622305.1). Classification (NCBI taxonomy): domain Eukaryota; kingdom Metazoa; phylum Chordata; class Mammalia; order Rodentia; family Spalacidae; genus Nannospalax; species Nannospalax galili. The sequence continues at coordinate 320,314 of NW_008344599.1, read as the reverse complement.
AGCACTGGCTGCTCTTACAGAGGACCCAGATTTGATTTCAAGCACCCACAACGGTAGCTGACAGCAGTGTGTAACTCTAGTTCCAGGGGATCTGTTGCCCTCTTCTCTCCTCCGTGGGCACACAGGTGCACTTACATACATGTGGGTAATACACTCGTACACATAAAATAAAAATAATAGATAAAGTATTTTTTAAAAGACCAAATCTATGAATTATGGACCTAGAAGAGAAGAATTCCATGCCAAAGTCATAAAATATATTTTCAGTACATATGAGCATAACTCTTCACAAGTCTAGGGAAAGAGAGGTCTATTCAGGTATAAAAGGCATGTAGAGGGCTGGCGTGGTGGTGCATGCCTTTAATCCCAGCACTTGGGAGGCAGAGGCAAGCGGATCTCTGTGAATTCAAGGCCAGCCTGGTCTACATAGTGAGTTCCAGGACATCTGGGGCTACAGGGAGACCCTGTCTCAAAAAGACCAAAAAAAAAAAAAAAAAAAAAAAAGCATATAGAACACCGAATATACAGACTCAGAAATTTAAAAAAAATTCCATGTTAGATCAAAGTTAAAACAATAAATGTACAAAACATAAAAAGTGTATTGAAAGCTGTAAGAAAAAACCACCATGCTACATACAAAGTTGGGCCTAAATAGCTGACTTCTCAACAGAGACTTTAAGAGCATATGTATATTTGGTGAAACAGGCATAACTTAAGGAGAAAGAAAAAATTTTCATAAGAAACAGGCTGAAGGAATTTGTGGCCATTTAACAACTCTACAGAAGGTATTAGAAATAATCCTTTAGGTTGAAGAGAAAGATAAACATATCCATGAGAATACAGGAAAGAATAAACATACTAGAACAGTGGCTAAGCAAAGGAGAAATAGGAAAACGCCAAGCACTCCAGAATAAAAAATGACAGGAATTAATATACCTCATTCAATAATAACTCTGTGTATTAACCCCCAACCCAAAAGATACATCCTAACAGATTAAAAACATGCAAGCTGAATTCAGAACACATAGAAAAGGTCATAATACTCAAGTTGGCTTTATCCAGAGATGGTTCAATATACATAAAGCAATGAATGTTGTAAGTTACATAAATAGACTCTAGGATAGAAATCACATCATCATCTTGACAGATATAGTACTGGCATTTAACAAAACCCAACATCCCTTCATGTTAAAAGTCCTGAAGAAATTCTGAATAAAAAGAACATATTATGACAAACCTATAACCAACATATATCAGATGGGAAAAAACCTCAAGGTCTTTTCACTAAAATCGGGAGGAAGACAACGGTGTTAACTTTCTCCTTTCTTATTCAGTATCATACTGGAAGTCGATAAGGCAATAAGGCAAGAGAAGAAAATAAAAGGGAATTAACTAGGAGAGAAGTCAAAGCATCTTTATTTGCAGATGAACTGAGACTACACACAAGAGACCCTAAAGACACCACTAGAAAACTCTTAGAACTGATAAACACTTTTAGAAAAGTGGCAGATTACAAAATTGGCATATTAAAAATCAGCGGTCTTCTTATATATCAGTAAGAAAAAAATCAGGAAAACAGTTCCAGTTACAATAGCCTAAAATACTTTGCAATAAGCCTAACCAAAGAAGTGAAAGACTCTATAATGAAAACTTTAAAACCCTGAAGAAATTGAAGACAGAGTTGGAAAGACCTCCCATGCTGATAGATTGGAAGAATTAATATTGTGAAAATGGCTATCCTTACAAAATCAATCTGAAGATTCAATGCAATCTCCATAAAAATCCCAACACCATTTTTCACAAATATATAAAAATCAATCTTAAAATTCTTAGGGAAGCATAAAAAAATCCTGGATAGCCAAAGCAATTCTGAGTAAAAAGAATAATGTTGGAGGTTGGGTAGGAGAAGGGCTCATGAGGCCTCACCCCTGGCTGAGTAGCTCCTGGCTACTCAGAAGTTGGTTGCTTGGGGAGGGATCGTCATTTTTCTTTGGGGTGTGGCCACCAATAGTTGTCAATGTTCCAGTGGATGACCGTGCACCCATGCATAGGCATGCACTAATTGCCAGCAATGGACATGAAGTTAGGAGGGTATATGTTTGAGTGGAGGATCCAGGGGGAGTAAGTAGGGGGAAATGGGAAGTAGATATGGTCATAATATACTGTATACACATATGAAATTATCAAGGAATAAATTGAAAAGTATTTTTTAAAAAGAATGATGGAGCTATCACTATACCTGATTTCAAGCTATACTACAGAGCCATAGTAATAAAAGCAGCATGGTACTGGCTCAGACCCAGACATACAGATCAACAGAATTGAACTGAAGATCCAAGTACAAACCCTCCCAAATATATCCACCTGATTCTTTTTTTTTCTTCTTCTTTTCTTTCTTTCTTTCTTTCTTTCTTTCTTTCTTTCTTTCTTTCTTTCTTTCTTTCTTTCTTTCTTTCTTTTTTCAGAGCTGAGGACCGAACCCAGGGCCTTGCGCTTGCTAGGCAAGCCCTCTACCACTGACCTAAATCCCTAACCCCCACCTGATTCTTTATAAAGATGTCAAAAATACATAAAGAAAACATAGTCTCTTTAATATATGGAAATGGAAAATTGTATATCTTCACCAAGAAGAATGAACCTAGATCTTCAAATGGATTAAAGACCAGACGTAAGGTCTGAAATGGACAGAGGAAGAAGTAGGGAATATACTACAAGACACAGGCAGAGATGAGGACTTTCTAAATTGGACTCCAGTCATTCAGGAAATGAAGCCAACAATAGACAGACAGGACTTCATGAAATTAAAAATCTTCTGTACAACAAAGGCAGTAATCAAGTGAAAAGGCAGTCTATAAAATGGGAGAAAATCTTTGCCAGCTATACAATTGATAGAGATTAGTATCAGATTACATAAATAATGAAAAAAAAAACAAGAAAACCACTCAATTTAATAAAAGGGGGCTAAGGACCTAAACAGAAAGTTCTCGAAAGAAGAAATACAAATAACCAATAAATATTTAAAAAGCGCTCACCATCCTTAGCTACCAGGAAATGCAAATTAAAATGACTTCGAGATTTTATGAAGAATGGCTTTCATTCAGTAAATGCTGGCAAAGATATGGAGAAAACCTTATTTGTTTTTAGGTAGGAGTGTAAACTGGTACAGCCACTATGAAAATTAGTGTGGACGTTTTTCAAAAGACTGAAAATAAAACTATCAGATGTCCTTGGTGTATATCCAAAGAACTTTATTTCCTACCATAGAGACTTGCAAAGAAATGGAATCAACCTAGACACCCATCAATTTACGAGTGGATATAAAAACTTAGTATATATGAACAATGAAATTTTATTCTGTCTTAAAGAAAAATTATAAAAATTTTAGAAAAATAAATGGAACAAGAAAATATAATATTAAGTCTGGTGTCCTGGGCTCAGGAAGGTTTGTGTTTCCTGTTCCATCCATATGCAAACTCTAGTTTCTAATTTTTATATATGGACATTTTGTAGCACTGAGTGCATGTAGAGTCCAGAAAACTAGAAAGGGACCTATGAGAGGGTGAAAAAGAGGTTTTGCAGGGGAAAGGAGAACACTAGGGTGTAAAGTTTAAAGTGGGGAGGTGGGGGCAGAGAGATGGAGGAGAGGAGGGTCATCTAAAACAAACTACATATGAAAAAGTCATAAGGAAATCCAATACTTGGAAAGATCATTTTTAAAAAAATTTAAAGAGTTTGAAGAGAGGTGCCCTGCGTGGGTAGATAAAATTGCTGTAGGTTATTGAATGAAAGTCCCAGTGCCCTACGTTGACTATTTCCCTATGAGTTGTTGGTCAGGGAGGTACCCAAACCCCCAAAACAATACAGGCAATTTCCTCCACTAATGGTTGCATACCAGAGCTAGATGACAAGATTCTATTGCTGGATATAACATATGCTCTGGTTAAAGTACATAGAAAAAAAATCAAGTTAGAATTGGGCTGGAATGCTGTTGGCTAGCCCTCATAGTACTGGAAGGTGCTGTGCAGGCTACTGGATGAAAATTGTCAATAATCTCACTCATCTGTGGATCCTGCATACAACACTACCAACTAGCTAGGTAAGATGTGTCCACCGGTACAATAGTGTCAGATCTTTTGTGGGGATAACTCCTCAGTTTCTGATTTGATTTGAGGCTCACACCAAGGAAGAACATCTGTGCCTGATACTATAGACATGGTCAAAGACTATGGTTGGAGAAGTCATTGACCCTACTGGGGAATCTGCTACTGTTATTTATTTAAATGAGCATCTGTGCCCATACACTGCCTTCTAAATAACTGTTTTTATGCTCATAGGATTATGATGCTGTCAGCTTTGGCCACAGAGGCTTCTTTTTGCAGTGAGCAGTGGCAGCTTCAGAGACTGGTCAAAATTATGAGAATACGTGACTATTGAAAGCTCAGCCATAATTGAAACATCTGTGTCACTCCCTCACAGGCTCAGGGAACATCATCAGAAGGGGTAGAAAGACAGCCATGGCCAGAAGAAGGGAGGGTGTATTATGGAATTCTGACTTAAACTCCAAGCAGCTGCAATCTCCTCCACAAAACCTGTATGAGATTGGGCCCATCGGTATTCTGTCATGCAGTGGGGAGGGGACCCCACACTTCCTTGGGAATTATACACATGGTTGATGGGAAAGGGTCAGGCATTTTCCTAAGTGATCAAGCCACTGGTAACAACATTATTCATGTAACACGATAAAAACTCTAAAATTCATATGAAAACACAAAACACTATAGATAGTCAATGTAATTGTAAGCAGAAAGAGCCCAGCCTGCAGTATACCACTACCTGACCCCAAACTATGTTACAATGTCACAGTGACAAAGACAGCATTGTACAGACACAGAGACAGACATGTAGACCAACAGATCATAGTAAAGAAGTCAGAGATAAATCCACACAGATATAGTCACCTAATTTTTGTCATAAGTGTTAAAAGCATGTACAAAAAGGGCAGCCAATTCAATAAATGGTACTGGCAAAAGTGGATATTCATCTGCAGAATGAAATTAGATTCACATCTCTCAACTGCCATAAACAAATGTCTGGTTACCCCAGATGAAGACCAAAGTATCAGTTCCACCAAAGTTCATTTGGTGAACCAACGAGTTTATCGGGGTCACTTACAGAAGTATGAGTGAGAATTTACTTAAAGAAGCGTGGATGACTCCAAGGCAGCTTCATCAAGGAAAGTTAGCCCCAAACTGACTAGTTTTAAGAATTTCACGAGACTTGTGAGTTGTTTGCGTCTTGAGTTTCATGAACCTTTCCTTTCCCTCCAGGGAATGCTTCAATTTGGAGGAAATTGCTGCATACTCTATCCTTCCTCTGGCTCCTACATTCTTTTGGTGGACCCATAATGTTTCCTGAACTTGGAAGTGAGTGATATAGATGTCTGATTATTTTCTTTTACTTAAGAATAAGTATCCAGTCACTTTGTCACAGCAACAGTTGATTGTTTTAAAGAGCTTGATGGGCTATGAGCCTATCATAAAAATAAGTCTCTTAAAGGACAGCTTTTGCCACTTGCCCTCCAAGGTCAACTAAGTTCCAGGGAACTATGGAATGTCTCTCAAAATGTTTTGTAACAGTGGTGAGTCACCTGTTCTCTTGTTCAGGGAGGACATGGAGATCCCACGAGATGGACTTGAACCAGTGTCCAGTCTATAAAGAGGAGGATCAATTCAGAGGAAACATCGCATTCATGCTTGAAGCCAGGCATGGCCGAGCAGGACCTTTGACTTAGCTTCACATAGATGGAACTGGTAAAAGAAAGGAGCCAGGAGCTCCTCCAAGCCCAATGTGACCCCTGAGAGGCCTTTAATCCCAGTACTCAGGAGGCAGAGGCAGGTGTATCTCTGTGAGTTCGAGGCCAGCCTGGTCTACATCGTCAGTTCCAGGCCAGCTGGGGTAAGTATAAACAAAGAGTAAAGTCATCAATATATTTCTTTAAGAGTTCAAGGATGGGTCTGGAGAGATGGCTCAGTGGTTAAGAGCACTAATTGCTCTTGCAGAGGACCTGGGTTCGATTCCCAGCACCCACATGGAGGCTATGAACCATCCTTAACTCCAGTTCCAGGGGAATTCCGAAGCCCTCTTCTGACCTCTGTGGCATTGCATGACACAAGTGCACTCACATACATACAGGCAATATACTTACACATAAAATAAAAATAATAAATAAAATTAAAATTATGAAATTCACTGGTAAATAGATGGATCTGGAAACAATCATCCTAAGCGAGGTAACCAAGAGTCACTTGTCTGGTTCAATATATGCAAGTCAATAAACATCATTAATCATATAAATGGACCCAAAGACAAAAACCACATTTTCATCTCAATAGTTGCAGAAAAGGGCTTGACAAAATTCAACATGCATTTGTGTTCAAAGTCCTAGAGGGAACTGGACTAGAGGGAACATACCTCAACATAATTGAAGCTATATACAACAAACACAGCCAGCATCAGTCTAAAATGATGGATAAATTTGTTTTCTCCCCCTACCTAGAAGCCTTTGAGAGGGAACTGACACTAGTTCTAGCCACTCCAACAGCTATCAAAATACCTGAAAGCAAATCAATGTTAGGGTTCCAAATAGCAT
>NW_008344599.1:312724-313623 GCF_000622305.1 Nannospalax galili | reverse complement strand
CCCTCCCCAACAGGGACCTCACCTTGACCTTTGGAGTCAAGGGAAACAAACTCTGTTGAGAAGCAGCCTGCCTCTCCTCTGATCTCCAAAGATAAGATAAGCAGATTCTACCTGATAACCAGAGATTTTAGAAGTTGTTTATCACAACAAGCTTTTCTCTTATCTTAAGAGAGAAAGAGTAAACACTTCCAGACCCTAATCCCACCTGGCAGACTGAACGGAGCCAGGCTTTTCCTGCTTCCCCCTCCCTGATTTCTCCCTCAAACATTCCCCCCTTCCACACCCTAAAGCCCCCATATATAAAGTCCCAGCTCACAACCCATGGGCAGATACCTTTCCCTGACATCTTTCCCTTCCCTTCCCTGACATCTTTCCCTTTGCTGACATCTTTCCCTTCCCCGAGGGAAAGGTGCCCCGTGCGAAATAAATCTGTATCCCACTGAGAATTCCATCTGTGCCTCGATGCCTCATCCATCCGCTCGTGCTCTCCACCGCGCACTCTCTCCAACATTCCTACTTATCAGATGGTACTGAAACCGGCTCTTACTTCAAGGGACCTCGCACGTAAAACTGCCCCGTTTGTCTTTTTGGGCCCCTGCAACACCACTGACTCGGCATTAAGGTACACTTCCACCCTCTATCTCTCTCCCCACTTCCATTCCTTTCCTCTCTCTCTCCCTCTCTCTCTCTCCCCTTTCCCTTCACTACTTCACTACTCTCTGCCAGTTTTCTTTTCATCTCCTTTCCAATCGAATTCGCTCACTCCCAGACCTCACTCAAGGCCAGTGGACAGCACTGGTTTCTGCGACCGTTCAACTGCCCAGCACAGTTACTGTGTCTGTCCACGCCCACCTGGGAGTCAGACCTGTCTCCCCATTATACTCAAATCCTTTTCCCTA
>NW_008344599.1:308663-309466 GCF_000622305.1 Nannospalax galili | reverse complement strand
CCTGACATCTTTCCCTTCCCTGACATCTTTCCCTTCCCTTCCCTTCCCTTCCCTTCCCTTCCCTTCCCTTCCCTTCCATGACATCTTTCCCTTCGCTGACATCTTTCCCTTCCCCTAGGGAAAGGTGCCCTGTGTGAAATAAATCTGTATCCCACTGAGAATTCCATCTGTGCCTCGGTGCCTCATCCATCCACTCGTGCTCTCCACCGCACGCTCTCTCCTGCTCTCTACCTATCAATCTTGAATCCATCACTCTAGAGTCCAGCCTTGGCAAACAAAAGAAAAATGAGGAGTATCCTAATAAAGGGATGCTTTTGGAAGCCCTTGTCAAGAAATTCCAATGGACTCTCATAAACATTTGAAAGCTGCTCTGTTCTGACTTTTTTATAGTTCCCTGTCTAGAACTTGTAATGCTAATTACTCTTGCTTTTACTTCTCCTTCACATCTCCTATTCACCAGTCAAGGACTTTCTTTTCCCCCTAGAGATAAGAGTTATGCAATTTGGAAGTCTTTTAGATAGACTCACTGAAGGGGGATTCTCCCTGTGTCCCTGTTCAACATGGAAGAAGCCAGAGTGATCTGTGTCCCAATTCCCCATTGGCAAGCTGGGTAACCTCTTCAGAGGATGGTGTGATCAGAATACGAGGAAGGAACTGGCTAGGCACTTAGTGTAAAAAGATTCCAAAGAAAAGTAGCCAGTTTCTTGGCTAAAAGTCAAAATGTCCTCGGGTCTCTTAGCAACATACGCCATTCCAAAGGCCAAAAATGTCAAAAGTATTTGGGAGCTCTTATCTGGTCCTTA
>NW_008344599.1:301250-305549 GCF_000622305.1 Nannospalax galili | reverse complement strand
CAAAAGCCTCATTAAAAAGATAAAATAAAAGAAGAAAGTGTACATGAGGTTATCAGAAAAAAAGTGATAGGGAGATATGGGAAGAGTTGGAGGGAAGGGAGTGGGCATGGATTTGATCAAAACACTCTACAGGCATGTATGAAATTCTCAATAAATTATTTTAAAAAACAAAATCCCTCTGTGTGGGGTTGAGGCTGACAGCAACAGAAATCTGTGAGTGTGAACAAAAATGTTTGGAAGGCATTTTGACAAGCACATTATATCTATTTAACAAAAACAGTAGCTGTGGCTTCCCTACAGGGGTCTATGAATTTTTCTGTTACAGGAGTCAGAAGCTAAGGGTAGATACTAAAGTAGAATATTAGCAAGGTCCAATATAGCATGAAAGGATTTTATCACTTATATCATCCTCAGGGTACCTACACAGAGCTTACATGCATTTCCCCACCCCCAAGGGCTTGGTGGGGAGGCTTAAACGTCCCCAGGTCCAAGGGAGAACAGCTGAGCTCATCTGCCATGGCTGTCCTTGTTGGTGTCTGGTAGACTCTGCCAAAACTGTAGCTGTGGTGATCTTGTCTCTCCATCAGCCACACATGGCTGCTGTGGTCTAGGTGAACAATGTCCCCCAGCAAAATTTTTGTAGGTGAGATATATACACACTTTATACTTTGTAAACCCAATTTACATGCCAGTCTAAATCATTTAGATCTGCCAAACCCTCTACTATCTTGTAAAAAAACATGTTCCACCGTGGGGTTCGTCAAAGCCACTTAAAGCGCCATCCCAGTCCTGAGGGCCCTGCTGAATTGACCCCTTTCTCAATTCTCTAGTGAACACAGTTCTTCCTTGTCCAGTGAACTGGGAATCATATAACACCTCTCTTATTTTCAATTTCTTTATCATCATATTTACCTCATTTTTTCCCTGCTCACTATCTGACTGTCCCCACAGGTCCCAAAGATCCCAGGAAGGGCTCTTTACTACAGTTGTGATTTGTGTTCTCTTTCCCATGATTTCATCCTTCCTTCCCCTCACCCCAGCTGCAGTAAGTGTCAAGTCAACATTTGTATCTCATCTTTTCTTTTATCCAATTTAGTCACCAAATCAGCGGTTAGCATGGAGGATGCTCACCACATCTCCCTTTCTTTCTGTAATGCCTTCCTTATACAAGCAAGTTCTGGCTGAGCCATCTCTGCCTCAGATGCATCGTGTACACATATAGCAGTGGCCAGGTAACCTCTGTAGCAGCTTCTCAACATTCTTGACCCTTACGTGTTATTCTCAGGGACCACGATAGTTACTCTAGACCTTTAGACATCGGGAATATGTCTTTTATCCTATTCATGAAGCAAGCATACCATTCTACATGATCTTGGAGGGAGACAGCCCCATGGTATTTCCCTCTGGGCAGATGACTCAGCTTCCATTGCTTATCACCCATCTCTGGGAGTTTGTAACCACTGCTACAAGGAGACGCATCTTCCCATATCACGTGGGGGAAGGATAGTCTTATACCTTATGGAGATCTTGTTGCAGGTGCATTGTGCTGAGAGATCAGATGCCAAGGTGCTTCTCTTTTCTCCAGGAGGCAGTTTATTGTGCTAGCGCCTGCCTCTGTGGGTTCATAAACTGAAGACAGAGCCTCAAAGACCCAGCCTTTTATCTCCTCTGTTAGTTTCCCTTTACAGTTCAGTTCCTTTGTCTTCCCTATGTGGCAACAGACATATCCTGATTGGATGCTCTGTGCTTCACTGTCATGACCGACAGAACTGTGTACATGCACTCAGACACAGACCATACTGCATTCCTTTTTTTGCTGTTGTTCTCAGGGGTTTGTATGACTACTTCCCCCATGATGCTCTCTACCTCAGACTGCTCAGCTTCAGTTGCATGTCTCAACACACTCTTCCTCATCTCTACTTTGGTTCTTCAGCCCCTGTTTGGGCCCATGTGTGTTCTGTGATTGTTCCTGGGGAGACATAAGAAAACATCTACTAACCCCAGATAAGGAACCGACAATAGCTCAAAGTAATGAGTCCACCAAAGTCTAACTTGGTGAACCAATGACCTTATTGGGGTCACTTAGAGGAGCATGGATGAGGAGCTACTTACAGGAGCAGGGACTACTCCAAGACAGCTGCATCACCGACAGCCCATTTCAGCCTGTTAACTTGAGGAAGTCGCATCCCCAGAGTTCCCTGAATGACTTACACAGATCTGAGGTCTCCTCCCTCGGCAGTTGTTTACTGTTTCCATCACTGAGGGAAAGGGTCTGTGGATCTTGACAGTTTTAAGAACTTCCTGTGACTTGTGACTTGTTTACTTCTGAGTCTCATGAGCCCCCTACTGGTACCTCCAGTATGGAATGTTTCAATTTAAGGAAATCACTACCTAGCACTTGCCCTGTACAAAAATCAATTCCTGGATCAGGGCTTAGGTCACTTCCACCATGCCATGGTGGCTAACCACCAACCCCTCACAGCTCTTGCCTCTAGAGCATATGGACAGTGTGTCAAAGTAGAAGCTTAACTCTCACCTCTGTAAATGGAAGTTCACAAAAAAACCACACATCTTCAAACTGGACTTTTCTTCTGCAACACTGATTAACTATTAGAGCTCTGGAAGTGGTGAAGAGTCTGGAATGTTGTAGGTCCAGAGCCTAATTACCATTTATCTTGGGCCATCTTTAGCCCCCTAAATAGTCACTCCTTGCTCACCTTTGACTTAACACCCTGTGACTAAAAGACAACCTTTGGAATGTATTAACTTAGCAGACCACCAGTTTACACCAACCAAAAGCCTGAGTGTCATCCGATAGCACCTGATGTCGATAGCTGAGAATTCTCTTTTGCTGTATTTGCTTACTTAATGTTTCTACCAATGTATTTGAAAAATGTCTTGATTTATGACTTTTCTTTGTTCTGTTACTATAAAAACTTCACAAAGCTGTTACCATGTGGGAATATGGAATTTGGGGTAGCCTGAATCTGTGTTCTCTGGCCATGGTACTCATATTTGGCTCCAGAATAAACTGTCTTTTATCCCCTTTGAGGTGAGAGCTATGCTTTTGCATTGATAGTTATGGTGCCACAATGTGGGACCCTAAGAATTATTTGCTTTTCATCAGAGGCGTCACCTGGGGAACTCTGCTGGGTTCATATGTAAAGGCATCTCCCCTGTAAGAAATATTAAATATCAGCCTTTTCTTTCAAACCCAGTAAAATTTAGAACTTGGTTTATGATAAGAAATTCTAATTTTTTAATCCCACTACACTTTGTAAGAGTTTGTTTAAGGGAAGGCCTTGATGCATTCCTGAACCTAATGGCCTGGGGCAGTGGAATTCTTGTCCCTTTAAGCATATTCTTTTAAACTAGATCTTACTGGTATAATGCACCCTTATGCAAAAATAAAATCCGCCGCGCCAAGTTACTTTTGCTTTGTCCAAGTGTTCTTTGTGCAGTATTGATAGGGTCCTTGGATCTCAGGTTTTATTTATAACAAAAATATTTTTATTGAGCTTTTGTATATTTCATGCAATAGTTCTTAATCAAATTAAGACCCTCCCTCCTCCCTTCATGTCTCTACACCCCCGCCCCCACCAGGCCTCATGTATTCTGACACGTGTTAAGTCCCATCAGGTCAGTCATTTTACCCAGCTATCTATTGGTGTAATTTCATCCACTGGAGTCTGTTCAGTCTATCCACAGATCTTAAGGAAGATCTACTTTTCCTCTCCCAGCAGCAATCAGTCTCCAACAGTTCTCAGGATAGGACTCGCCCACCACCCATTTCTCTCACGCCACACTGGGTCCTTGTCTGGTTGAGTTGGCGTGGGTCTTGTGCTCGAGCCACCATGACCACAAGTTCACATAAGCAAGCTTCCAGTGGCCTAAAAGCTTCTGTTTCCCTATGCTCATGGACCAACCTTGGCTCTTGCAGTTTTTTCACCCCCATCTTCTGCAATGGTCCCCAAGCTGTGGGTGGGTGAGGTTTAATACAGGAGTCCTATCCAAGGACACATGCTCTGCAGTCTCTTGTATTCTAAAACTTAGCCAGTTGTGGCCTTCTGTGTGCGTTGCACTCTGTTGTATAAGGAAGCTTCAGTGGTGAACGTTGAGGGATGCACCAGTATCATGCCCCTCCCCCACCCCCATTCCACTATGTTCCATGAGCTTTAGGTGTAGAGGTTTCATTGTAGGTATGTCACCCAGGGCTGAGCTTCTCTCAGACATAGATTCTCTCTATATGTGACCAGTTGACCAGTTGTGGAACTCTGCGGTAGCTTTCCTCTATTGCAG
>NW_008344599.1:278303-301017 GCF_000622305.1 Nannospalax galili | reverse complement strand
GAGAAGTCCATTTAGATAGCTGTGATTACCCCCCAGATAACAGGGCCAATACAGCACCAATAAAAGTAATTTGCTATGCCAGTCATTATGTTTATTCGACTTCAGGGCTGGGTTGGACCATTGATTGATTTTTTTTTTTTTCCCTTAGCAGCTTGCATAGTATCCTCTAGAACTATGAGAGCTAGTCTTCAGGGAAAAGTTTTCCAGGTCACTTCCTGCTCCATTCCTCTAATACCTGCTTCTGAATTATGACCTGTCTTCAGCAGTAGGGTCTTACCTTCAAGTTCTGGGAGATGACCAAGGGCCCCGGCAATATTTGTTATTTTGGGAGTAACCAGACATTGTATGTGTATTTTTAAAGGGGTTCCCAAGCCAACACAATTTCCTCTGTCTTCCCATGGTACCCATGATCTATTCATCTCTCCTCTCTCTCCCCATTCCCCCTCTCCTGGGTTCCCTCCTCCCCCACCCCATGGTTCCCTCCTGTGTGTCCCTCCCTCCTCCCAGCAGAACACTCCCACTTTCCTTATCTCCCCCTGGTAACACCTGTTCACTAATATCCCCCTCTTTCAGGCTCTTTCTTTCCTTTTACCTCTGTGCTTCCTTTCCAGTTTCCTGGCTCCAGCGGTTACATCAGGATCAATACTTACATATAAGGGATTGATGTTACCATCCGCAAATGAGGGAGAACATACATTGCTTGCTTTTTTAAGTTTGTGTTACTTCACTTAGTATAACAGTCTCTAGTTCCATCCATTTACCTGCAAATTTCATCTTTTGTAACTGCAGAGTGGAACTCCATTGTGTAAATGTACCACATTTTCATTATCCATTCATCAGTTGAGGGACATTTAGATTGCTTCCATTTCTTAGCTATTGTGAAATGAAAAGAGTAGCAACAAACATGGATATACAGGCATCACTACAGTAGGATGACTCCTTTGGGTATATGCCACGGAGTAGTATAATCGGATCATGTGGTAGATTCATTTTAAATTTTTTTAGAGTTCTCCATACTGCTTTCCATAGTAGCTGCAATCCCACCAGCAGTGAATGAGCAGTCCCATTTCTGCACACCCTCACCAGCATGTGGTGTCTTTTGCTTTCTTGATCTTAGCCAGTCTGATTAAATCAGGCTGAATCATAAAGTGGATTTTATCTGCATTTCTTGAATTACTAAAGATATTGAGTATTTTTATGGTGTTTCTTAGCCATTTTTTTTCTTCATTTGAGAATTCTCTTTTCAAATCCATAGCCCATCTTTTTACTGAGGTCATTTATTCTCTTGTTTCTTTGTTTTTTGAGTTCCTTGTATATTCTGGATGTCAGAAGTGTGGCATGTGAAGATTTTCTCCCACTTAGTGGGTTTCCTCTTCACTTCCTTGGTTGTTTCTTTTGCTGTACAGAGACTTTGTAGCTTAATGAGGTCCCACTTATTGATTGTTGACCTTAATAATGCCTGAGCAGCTGATGTTTGATTTAGAAAGCCTTTTCCGACACCTATGTATTGGAGGGTGCTGGGGCTAGAGAGATGGCACAGTGGTTAAGAACACTGACTGTTCTTGCAGAAGACTTGGGTTCGAATCCCAGCACCCACATGGCAGCTAACAACTGTCCATAACTCCAGTTCCAGGGTTAATTCCAGTTCCAGGGGATCCGACAGCCTCTTCTGTCCTCCTCTGGCATTGCACAACAGGGGTGCACTTACCTACATACAGGCATAACACACAGATAAAAAATAATAATAAATACATTGGAGGGCGCTGCCTATGTTTTCTTCTGGCAGTTTCAGGTTTTACATTAAGGGCTTTGATCCATTTGGAGTTGACTTTTGTGCACAGTGAAAGATAAGGGTCCAATTTTTTTTTTTATTTTACAAGTTGAGGTCCAATTTTGCCAACACCATTTATTGAAGTTTCTGTCTTTCCTCCACTGTGTGTTTTTTGCACCTTTGTCAAATATCATGTGACTGAAATTGCACGAACTCATGTTTGGGTCTTTGACTGTGTTCCATTGATCTATGTGTATATTTTTATGCCAGTACCATGCTGTTTTTATGACTATAACTTTATAATATAATCTGAGATCTGGTATGGTGATCCCCCCAGCATTTTTCTTTTTGTCCAAGATTGCTTTGGCTATCCAGGGTCTTCTGTGATTTCCTATGAATTTTAGGAGTTTTTTTTTTTCTAGCTCTGTGAAAAATGTTGTGAGTATTTTGATTGCCACTGCATTGAATCTATAAATTGCTTTCAGTAAGACGGTTATTTTCACAATATTAATTCTACCAATCCATAAGCATGGTATATCTTTCTATCTCCTGGTATCTTCCTCTATCTCTTTCTTTAAAGGTTTGAAGTTTTCATTGCAGATCTCTTTAATGTCTTTGGTTAGGTTTATCCCTAAATATTATTTTTGAAGTTACTGTGAATGGTAGGGTTTTTAAAAATGCTTTTTCTGATTGCTTGTTATTGATATATAGAAAGGCTATTGATTTTTGTAAGTTGATTTTGTAGCCTGCCACTTTACTGAAAGTATTAATCATTTCTAGTAGTTTTCTGGTAGAATTTGTGGGATCTTTTATGCATAATATCATATCGTGTACAAATAGTGATAATTTGACCTCTTCTTTTCCAATTTATACTCCTTTAATTTCTTTCTCTTGTCTTATTACTCTTGCAAGAGTTTCTTGTACTATGTTGAAAATGTGTGTAGATACTGAACAGTCTTGCCTGGTTCTTGATTTTAATGGAAATGCTTCCAGTTTTTCTCCATTTAGAATGATGTTGGCCATGGGTTTGTTATATATAGTTTTAAGTACATTGAGGTATATTCCCTCTAGTCCAATTCCTTCTAGAACTTTTAACATGAATGCATGTTGGATTTTGTCAAAGGCTTTTTTCTGCATCTATTGAGATGACCATGTGATTTTTGTCTTTAAGTTCATTTACATGTTTTACTACATTTGTTGACTTACATATATTGAACCATCCCTACATTGCTGGAATAAAGCAGACTTGATTATGGTGTATAATCTTTTTGATGTGTGTCTGTATACAGTCTTTTAGTATTTTGTTGAGAATCTTTGCATCTATGTTCATTAAGGATGTAGGCTATAGTATTTTTTTTTTCCATGTCTTTATCTGGATTTGGTAGTAGAGTGATACTGGTTTCATACAAGGAGCTTGGGAGTTATCCCTCTGTTTCTATCTTTTTGAATAATTTAAGAAATACTGGTTGTAGGTCTTCTTTGAATGTCTGGTAGAATTCTGCAGTGAATCCATCTGGGCCTGGGCTTTTTTTATTCTGGAGGTTTTGTATTACTGTTTCAATTTATTTATTTGTTATGGGTCTGTTTAAGCTGTTGATCTCTTCTTGGCTTAACTTTAGTAGTTTCCATGAACCTAGAAATTCATCCATTTCTTTTAGACTTTCCAATTTAATAGAGTATAGGTTTTTGAAATATTCCCTTATAATGTTCTGAATTTGGGGGGGGGTCTGTTATGGTGTTTCCACTTTCATCTCTGAGTTTTATTATTTTGTATTTGCTCTTTCTCTCTTTTGGTTAACTGGGCTAAAGTTCTGTCTATCTTGTTTAGCTTTTCAAAGAACCAGCTCTTAGATTCATTGGATCTTTGTTGTTTCTATTTCATTAATTTCCTCTCTATTTTTGTTATTTCTTCTTATCTACTGGGTTTGGGGTTGGTTTGTTCTTGTCTTTCTAGATTCTTGAGTTGTACTCTTAAGTCATTTATATGTGCTCTTTTTGATTTTTTTAAATGTAGGCACATAGAACTATAAACTTCCCTCTTAGAGCCATTTTTAAAATGTCCCAGAGGTCCTGTTATTGTCTTGTATTATCATTTTCATTTAGTTCCAGGAATACTTTCATTTCTTTCTTAATTTCTTCTTTGACCCATTCGTCATTCAGGAGTGTGTTGTTTAATCTCTACAAGCTCGTGTCATTACTAGAGCTTCTTTTGTTGTTGACTATAAGTTTAATAGCACTGTGGTCTGATAGAATGCATGGAATTATTTCCATTTTGTTGTTGTTGTTGTTGAGGTTTGTTTGGTGTCCCAGCATGTGGCCAATTTTAGAGAAACTTGCATGGGCTGCTGAATAGAAAGTGTATTCTTTAGTGCTTGGGTGGAATATTCTGTAAATATTTGTTAGGTCTGTAACCCAGAAGTTCCTCCGAAAAGGAAGGGTCCAGAGACCCATGCTGAGTGCACCGAGAAGAGGGGTGGTGCCGTCTCCATATTGAACACGGGAAATGAAGCTGTGGAACCACAGGTGAAAGGTGTGTGAAAAGTTGGGAGAGACTGGGGGTGGGACACGCTGATGGTGGCATTCATGCCTTTGTAAGTCACCCCCTCCTGGATGTCATAAACTATGCAAAACCCAAATAGAATGTGTTATGTCGGTTTTGTCAATCCACATCAGGACTGTGAGACCCTGAGTGAGCATGGGTCTCTCAGCAGGGAGGGGAAAATTTAGTGCAACAGGTCCATTTGATGTATGATGTCATTTAATTCATATGTTTCTTTGTTTGTTCTTTTGCCAGTTGATCTGTCTTTTGGAAATTGTGGGGTATTGAAGTCACCTACTATTACTGTGTTGGGGTTAATCTGTGTTTTATAGTCCTATAATACTGTCTTTATGAAATTAGGTGCACTAGAGTTTGGTGCATATATATTCATGACTGTAATATCTTCTTGGTCAATTGTTCCTTTGATTAGAATGAAGTGGCCCTCTTTGTTTCTTCTGATTAGTTTCAATTTGATGTCTATTTTGTCAGATATTAAAACTGTAACACCTACTTGCTTCTTAGAGACATTTGCTAGAAATATTTTTTTCCATCCTTTCACCCTCAGGTATTATCTATCCTTGAAGTTGAGATAAGTTTTTTGAAGACAAAAAAAAAAAAAAAAAAGGATTTTCTTTCTTAATCCACTCCACTAGTCTGTACCTTTTGACTGGAGAGTTGAGGCCATTAATATTTTGAGTTATTATTGAAAGATGTGCATTGGTTACTGTCATTTTAATTGGTTTGTGTTTCTGTAATTATACCTCCTTTTTTGCTTTCTGTAACCTCTTGGGTAAACTCATTCCTTT
This sequence comes from Nannospalax galili, assembly GCF_000622305.1. Classification (NCBI taxonomy): domain Eukaryota; kingdom Metazoa; phylum Chordata; class Mammalia; order Rodentia; family Spalacidae; genus Nannospalax; species Nannospalax galili. Next base: position 295,901 of record NW_008344599.1, on the reverse strand, counting down.
CTTTGTTCCTTTGTATTACTTCAAGTATTCTCCATAGGGCTGGTTTGGTGGACATGAATTCTCTCAGACTTTTGTGTCATGGAAATTTTTCCTTTGCACTTTGACTATGATAGATAGTTTTTCTGGATAAAGTAGTCTGGGTTGGCATTCATGGTCATTTAGAACAGGGAATACTTTGGTCCAGGCTCCTCTGGCTTTCAACACTTTACATTGAAAGTCAGCTGTAGTTCTCATGGGTTTTCCTTTATATGTAACTTGTTGTTTTTCTCTAGCAGCTTTCAGTACCCTCTCTTTGTTCTGTATATTTAATGTTTTTACTATGATATGCTATGTGGAGTTTCTGTTCTGGTCATGCCTAATTGGTGTTCTATGTGCTTCTTGAATATAGGTAAGTCTGTCCTTAATTTAGGGAAGTTTTCTTCTATAATCCTGCTGAAGATCTGGTCAATGCCATTGGCCTGAGATTCTTCTTCTTCCTGTATGCCTATGATGTGTAGATTTGGTCATGTTGTCCTACATTCCCTGAGTATTCCATTCTCGTGTTTTTGTTGTTGTTGTTGTTGTTTTGTTTTGGTCTTTTTGAGACAGGGTCTCCCTGTAGCCCTAGCTGGCCTGGAACTTACTATGTAGACCAGGCTGGCCTTGAACTCACAGAGATCCACCTGCCTCTGCCTCCCAAGTGCTGGGACCAAAGGTGTGTGCCACCACACCCATGTTCTTTAAACTTTTACATAGTCTTTACTTACGGAGTCCAGATCTTCATCTTTGTCATCCAGTCTTGATATTATATTTTCTGTTTCATTCATTCTGCTTGTAAGACTTTCTACTACTGTTTCCATTGGCTTATTGAGTTTTTCAATTCCATGTTCATTTTGGTTTGGATTTTTTTCAATGTTTCTTTTGTGAATTCATTTTTCAAGTCCTGATTGTTTTTGATAGTTCATTAAACCTCTTATTTGTATATTCTTGAGCCCCCACCACAGTTTATGCCAATCCTCTTTGATTCATTGAGTTGTCTGTTTTTCTTTAAGTTTTTTTTTTTTAATCATGTTTATAATTGTTCTTTTAAATTCTGTGTCATGGGGTTCCTGAGGGTGATTCTCAGTGTAGTACACACCTATAGGACTGGTGGATTTTGTTGGGGACATAGTCTCTTGGTTTTTCATATTACATCTGCTTTGTGTTTTTGCGCTGCTATTTGGACATATTGATGTCTTTTGTTGGCTGTGGAAATTCTATTCCTGTTTATTTGAGTTTTGGTTCTGTTTATATTGTTGATGTAACTGGGATTTTTTTGCTCAGGTATGACAGGTTAGTTGTTGTGTGCTTAAGGTTCTTGCCGGATATTAGGCTGGTCGAGTTAGTAGGCAGGTCAGGGTAGTAGGCAGAAAGGGTAGAAGTCTGACCTCAGGAATCTAAGGCAATATTCGGTTGGGGACAGCCTTTGGAGAGGCTATCAAGCTAGGCAGGGAAGAAGGTTGGTCTTGGGAATCCAAGGCAAGGTCAGGGTGGAGATGGCCTGTGAAGGTTCTAACAAAGGTTAGATGGCCTGTGAAGGTTCTAAAAAATTGAGCTGGTCTGAGTGCATGGGATGAAGTGGGCAGGTCTAGACTAAAAAGATAGTCCAGAGACCTGGGGTGCACTGTGCCCAAGGCTAGAAGGAACAGGGTATATATTTATCTCTTGAAATAAGAAAGAGATAATGGCAACCTTCACTTTTTCTTTTAGGTCACTATGCCTTTCTAACATCTTAAAGAGCTAGAGATAAAAGTTTTCTACCTTCCTGTTCTTTTTTTTTTTTGGAGCTGAGGACCAAACCCAGGGCCTTGTGCTTGCTAGGCAAGTGCTCTACCACTGAGCTAAATCCCCAACCCCCAACTTTCCTGCTCTTGATGCACCTAGATGTCATGTAATTGTGTCATGTGTCTATGATAATTGTTTTCATGTGTTGTGTCAAAACACTTTCTTTAAACAAATTGACCATTTCAGCTTTTTTTGGCATTCCTTTTAAACTCTGTGCTAAAATTATTAGTTATTTTTATTTTTGTCATCCCTGGTTAAAAATGCACATGTGCCGGTTTATAAATGTATTTTATTAATGTAGTAAAAGGTCTCATGAATACATACTGCCTTATAAACTTGAGTATTCTGAACATTGTAATACCTATTAAAATATCTTTGGGTCATTAAGTGTTTCATAAAACTTTTAAATGCTGTTTATACAAAATGACAGTCATTAAAATCACAAGATAAAATTTAAGATTATATACAGAGATTTTGATTAGGATTTCCTTCCAAAACAGGTTCTAAATAAATAAATAAATAAATAAATAAATAACTTAAAATTTTTATTTCAATTGTGTAATAGTCAGAGGTAACAAAATCATTTCTCTTTCAAAATATTCTTGATATGAAACAATTAAATGTAAGGTTTTATTAAAGCTAGACTACATGTAAAACAATGAATATATATGTTTTCTGAAGACCTTGTCAGGGTTGGAGAGGTGGCTCAGCAGTTAAGAGCACTAGCTGCTCTTGTAGAGGACTCAGGTTCAATTCCCAGCACCCACATGGCAATGAAAAACCATCCATAACTCCAGTTCCAGGGAGTCCAACGCCTTCTTCTGACCCCCTCAGGAACTGCATGACACAAGTACACTTACACTCATGCAGGTAATACATTCATACACATAAAATAAAAATAATAAAATATACTAAAAGAAGGCCTTTGTGTTGTTTCCTTTTCATAATGAAAATTACAGGAGCTATATTCTCAGCAGAGAGTAATTACAAAGTCTTAGTTACTAAAATCTTCCTTATATATGATTACATGTGTATGGACTGTCTATATGAACTTATGTTCTTTAAGAAAGAATTTGCTTGGTATCAAACTAGTTTATATATAAGTTCTCATGTAAACTAAAATTGTTAAATTAACACAGCTTCCTTTTGGCTCATAGTAAAACTAAAAGGGAAAGGGTCCCAATGCTAACAGACTATGTTAACCCACCACATGTTCAGTATGCCAATTGAGACTATTAAATCAATGTGACTACTTCAGAAAAACAAAGGTGATTCATGGTCCTATATCTTTTTGAAAGAATTAACATAGGTTTTTAAGTTTAAATATTTTTCTGGTAAAAATTACTCCTGCTCCAGGGTGTAATTTCTCCTCTGGACAGTTGCTAAACTCTTTATTCAATGATTCAAGAAAATGCCAACAAACAGGTTGGTCAAGGTCCATATATTTGCCAAACCCATGTAAAAACATCTCTAAACATTTAAAAAGAAAATTGGTCATTTAAAAATTCCTGCTTCAAGACTTACAAAGACATCTTAAAGTTTATAGCTAATCTTAATGTGTTACATTATAATAAAATAGTTGAGATAATTGTTCATATATATATATATATAACAGGAATCAAGGTAAAGAAAATAGAGGTCAAAAGGTAATATAGGTATGAGATGCATATAATTTGTCGTTGTTGTTTGTTTGGCAAAGGAAGGTTAAAAAAAATGCTTTTGGGCCAGGTGTGGTAGCACATGCCTTTAATCCCAGCCCTTGGGAGGCAGAGGCAGGTGGATCTCTGTGAGTTTGAGGCCAGCCTGGTCTACATAGTGAGTTCCAGGCCAGCTAGGGCTAAGGGAGATCTGTGTCAAAAAGATCAAATATATGTATTTTGATGTTGGGGCTGGAGAGATGGGTCAGTGGATAAAGCACTTGCTGTACAGGCATGAGGACCATAGTTCAGACTCCCAGAGCCCATATAAAAGCCAGGCAAGCATAGAAGCCACCTGTAACTCCAATACTGAGGAGGTAGAGATGGGATTCTTAGAGAAATCTGGCTATCTAGACTAGCTGAATCAGGGGGCACACACCTGTGTGTATATGTGAGGAGGCTGGAGATTGACATTAGGTACCTTCCACTGTCTCCCCACCTTATTTTTCTATAATATGTTTCATTAATTTTTCCAAACTAAATATGGTATGATACCAGATGAAGTCATTATCTACAAACAAGAACTGTTAGAGTCAGAGACAGCCAGTCCATGAAGTTATAGCTAAAAGGTCTAACTAATCCAAAGAAAAACCCAAATTATAAAACAATATATTTGTTTAAATATTTCAAATATAAATAAAATAGTTTATAGAGTACAGATAACTGTAAATACAGGGGGAAACATAGTCAATCTCATTTTTTATGTTTGTTTCCTTAATCTATTACATTTACTCCATTAGGTTCAGAAATGTTCTTGATTATTTTAATTTTAAGTATAATAATACTATTATATGTCACATGCAAATGTTATGCTAGGTACAGAGGACAAAAAAAAAAAGTCAAATCCAGATCATGACAGCTAATAGTTTTGATATGATCCAGGAGTTTCTTATTGACTCCACTAGCTAGCTATTCCTCTTTCCTGAAGACTGCTGTCCTCCCTACAACTGAGCCTAATCTATATCAGATTCTAGAAATGAGCCTCCCTAGCAACATGGGAATAAATAATATGAGGTCCCTGCATGCACAAAGTGTGATGCTTGGCCAACAGGGAGAATTATGAATGGAAATTTCCAGAAAAACCATGCATCTTCAAGCTGTTTAGTAGAAAACTAGCATTAGGTTCTCACCTGTGCCCTGTGGGCTGTTTAGCTTCAGGTTCCTGACATCAATGTCTGATATGGGTTTCATTCTATCAAGTGGACCTTAAATCCAGTTAGAAAGTTTGATTCCCTAATATTCGTTCCATTGTTGCACTGATGGGCACCTCTTGCCAGGCCAGTTGTTGTAGCTCACAGAATTCACAGATAGGTAAGGTTGAGGATTGTTTTTTTTCCTTCCGATAGCATGCACAGCACCTTCCAGCACTATGAAAACTAGCAAGTAGAGATGGCTAGTATTGTTTGAGGGTCTATAAGGTCAACAGCTTCAAGAGAGGGAATCCATTCCTGGCGTTGGGGTTATAGTTTGTTAGCCTATGGGGTCTAGTAGGGACAATGTCCCCTTGTTATAAGGTAACTCCTTTTAATCTCTTTTTATAATGTTTATATCTATGCTTTAATAAGGTTCTATAGTGCTAAGTTTCCATATGGCTTTTTCTAAAGGCCTTTAGTGTTATTTATACCTCCTCATACTCCCTTCTCTGCCCTGCCCTTTCATTCCCCACCCCATTTAAGCATTCCTATTTTATTAAACAACAAACTTAAAAAACTAAACATCAAGAAACAAAACAAAACAAAACAAAACAAAAAGCCAACCCAATTAAAAACTGGGGTAAGGAGTTTAACAGGAAGTTCTCTAAAGATGAATTGCAAAGGGCTGAGAAATACTTTTTTAAAAATGTTCAACGTTTGTAGTATCATGGAAATGCAGATTAAAATCACTTTGAGAATTCATTTTACCCCACTCATAATGGTGAAGAGTCTGTACCACTAGTTCCAGGGGACTCCAACGCCCTCTTCTGAGCTCTGCAAGCATTGCATGACACAAGTGCACTTAAAAACATGCAGAAAATACACTCAAACACATAAAATTAAAAATTTAAATAAAATTATGGGGACTGAAGAGATGGCTCAGTGGTTAAGAGCACTAGCTGCTTTTGCAGAGGACCTGGGTTCGATTTCTAGCACCCACACAGCAGCTAGCAACTGACTGCAACTCCAGTTCCAGGGGATCCGACATAGCTCTTTTGCATTGCATGACACGGGTACACTCACATACATGCAGGCAAAACATACACATAAAATAACAAATAATAAATAAAATATTTTTAAAATTAAATTATGAAACACAGATAAATGTAGGAACTGGAAACAATCATCCTGGGTGAGATAACTCAGAGCCAGAAAGACAAACATTGTATGTTCTCTCTCATAGTTGTATGCTAGCTTTGAGATCCCAGACCCACATATTTCAAAATTGAAAATCCAGAGAAGCCAGGAAACTAATAAATGACCATGGAGTGGGAGGAGGCTTCCTGGGAGGGATGATTTGGAAATTCTTCACAGAAGTCAAAATATACAGCAAAGCATAGCTCTTTGACTTCTAAGAGGAATGCTAACATTTTGTGGAAAGTCAGCACTCAGTGCTCCTGATGCAACAAATAAAAAAGATGAATTTGAAGCTTTATTTTTAAAGCCATCAGAGAGCTATGGAAACAACAGGACACCACGACCTAAAATTCCATGGACTGACAATCACCTGTCGTTTTTCCCCTATCTCATTGGGCATGAAGAGGAAATACTGATTCTATATATAAGCTGAATGCTGCGTTTGCTCAGTCAGGGCCAAGGGAGAGACAGCAATTATTTTATAGATTGTGGAATTTAAAGAGAAAGTTGGGAACATGAAACGGTCTCTAACAGTTAATGACTTTTCTCAATAGGATGTTTCCTAGGGTCGAGGAGTACATGGGAGGCTAGACCAATATGAACTGAAAAGAAGCAAAATTACAATAAATTTAAAGGTTTTAAGCAGATTTATTTGTGATTCTAGATTCAGGTAATTTTTTATTTTAGCAAACAGACTAAGTGTTCAAATTAGCAAGCAGAAAAGATTGCTTTCATGGACCAAAAAAATCTTGGAGGAAAGCAGAAACAAAGAAGAAGGAGCAGATTTGTTTTCAGCTTTGGTTTCAAAGTTGCTTTCCTTGTAAACCGAGATAAGGAGACAGCAATAGCAAAATAACTGGGGAGTATCAGGTTGCTTTGGGTTACTAGTCTTTCCTTTTGGGTAAGTGTTAAAGACAAGGGAACTTCATTATCACCTCTGTCCAATCTAGCTTCTTAGGGCTGGGGCTATATAGCACAGTGACAGAGCTTGCCTAGCTGGTGTGTAACCCTGAGTTTGATCCCTAGAACCATCAAACAGAACAGCAGCTACCACACAAAAGCTGTCCTGTTTGGAGACTGTCTCTCTTCTGATTTCTCAAACAGTAACAATTCAGTCAGTTTTCACTAGGACATTTAACATGAATTAGTTTAGTTTAGTTAGCTAGAAACTTGGGTTGGCTTGACTCCATTTCTTATGTATAATTTGGTCTGTTGTGGCCTAGTATTTTGGGACTTAGTCCCAAATAATGGTTTCTTATCATTTCCATGCAACAGTTCTGAAAGCAGAGTGAAATAATCTCTTGGTCTTGCAGTTCTGAAAGACCCTCCAATGGCTACCTCTCCCTTAATTGATTTGCCAGATTGTGTGCAATACCGGACTGAAGAGCTGGACCGGGAAACTTGAAAAGAAAGATCTAGATCTCTCACTGTCTCTCAGATAGGAGAAAACAGATGTTTGCCAGATTCTCAATCAAAGATTCAGGAGCGCCACACCCAAGGAACTGGAAGAAACAAAGGTTCGCTAAACCTTACTTAAACTGAAACCCATTCCAACTGAGCTGAATCAATCAACACACTGCAGTGATCAGCCTCTTACTGTAGCTGCATAACAGGAAGAAGGAGGCAGTTTGTCTGATAGAACATAATATAATCTGAAACCTTTACTTCTTACTTACACAATGCATTAAATTAAAAAAAATGCCATACAGACAAAAACATGATTGATCAGAGAATAAATGACTGTTGAATGCCTAGGTATAAATGGAACCTCTGTATCACCCCCGCCAAGGCTTAGGGACCATCACAAATGAGGGGGTGAAAAGAATGTGAGAACCTAGAAAGTAAGGGGGACATGACTACTGCACTTTTGAGCTCACAGCCACTGCACAATATGTCTGCAAAACTGGACCTATCAACACCTTGTTATCATAGGCGAAGTCTCATGGGGCCCTGACTCTCTCGGAGGAAGACTTACAGGCAGATAATGGCTGATAGGGGAGTGGCATAGCCTCTGATAAGGTGCATATGTTCTTGAAACAAACGCTCAGTACCAGCTCAGACCCCATCCTCTTTCCTTTCTTAATGAGCAGTCCTCCCATCCACCCACTCTAGGTACCACCTCAGGAGTCATTCCAATACATTAGTCCAGTCAGAATGGCTATGATCAAGAAAACAACTGACAACAAATTCTAACCAGGATGTAGGGAAAGGGGAACCCTCATTTACTGTTGGTAGGATTGCAAACTGGTGCAGTACAGTGTTAATAGAGGTGTAATAGGAAGCTAAGATTTGCTGCCCCAAATAGATAGGAAAAGCCTGAACATGATTAAGAACAGCAAAGATGATCTAGTGAGAAAATCAGTCTATAGCATGAATAAATAATTCATGAAAGTGGAAACTAGAATGCAAATAAGCGTGGAGAGGATTCATTATTCTTCACCACAGCTCAGAAAAATGAAAATGAGGAACAGGTGTTCTGTATCACGCACTTGATCAGAAAAACAAAACAAAACAAAAACCAAACCCCAGATACTGCAATATCAAGTACTGGTGAGGAAGTAGGGAAAGAGGAATTTTAATGTACTTCCTGTAGGAGTATAAATTCTGCAGACCAACTGCATCTACTATGGGAACTGAACATTTTCACAGTCATATAGCAACTCCACTAATGGTGACCACTCACCATCATTTATATGGATACAAATGCCTAGAAAATTGAGTATGACTCCATCTTAGATGTCCATGGCAACTGAGAATTGGAGAAACCTGAATCTCAACCAGAAAGTGGATAATGAAATGTATCATGTCCATAGTGTGTAGTACTCCATTCAAAAAAACCAACTAAATCCACTCACACAACACAAAAATATCCAAAATATACAGTATTGAATAATAAACAAAAAACCTGATAAACAGAATGACATAACTTAAAAAAATTTTATTTATTATTTTTATTTTATGTGCATGAATGTAATGCCTGCATGTAGGTAGGTGTACCTGTGTTGTGAAATGTACGCGGATGTCAAAAGAGGGTGTCAGAGCCCCTGGAACTGGAGTTATGGATGGTTGTCAGCTGCCATGTGGGTGCTGGGAATCAAACCCAGGTCCTCTGCAAGAGGAATCAGTGCTCTTAACCATTGAGTTATCTCTCCAACCCCACAAGCTTTTATATAACCTGAAAATATTGCAAACACAATTAAATAAATGTATACATAATAAACTAAAAGGCAAAGATTATGGAAAGCCAGGGACTGCTAAGGTTTGAATCTGAACTATCCCATATAGGCTCATTTGAATGCTTATATCCACAATAGTGGTATCATTTTGGAAAGTTGCTGAACGTTAGGTGGTAGGGCCTAGCTGGCTGAAGTACATCACTAGGGTGTGACCTAGTTCCTACCTCACTCCATTTCCTGGTTCACTGTGATGTGAACAGCCTCCAACGCATGCTCCAGCTACCATGAGCTGAGCCATTCTACCATGCTTTTCCTGCTGCGATAGACTGAAACTTCCAAAACTGTGAGACAAAATAAATATTTCTTCCTTCCCTGAAGTTGCTTTTTCCAAGTATTGCAGTTACTGTGACACAAAAATAATGGATACAAGGACCACCCTAAGGACAGAGTGGATAAACTCTTTGTCCTTGAAAGTCTGGTATGAGTTTCTCAGTTATCATGGGGACAAAGAACAGATGCACTACTGTTGACTGAACCCATGGCCTGTTATCCACTGAAAGTTTGATGTGTATCTTTTTTGTAACTCTTTTTCAACAATCTTATTGACCCCAAGATTGTACAGTCAGATAGCTTGTGCCATTATAGTCTCCAAGAATAAACTAGATGATTCTTTGGGGAACACCACAAAAGGACAAAAAGTAACAAACTTTCAAGACCTTAATCTGTTAATCCTTAAAACATAATGTGAATTTTCTTCCACCTCCACCTATGCACACACACACACTCCCTCTGCAGCTAAACTTATTGCAAAGCAGGGAGGAAACATCTAGAAAGAAAATGCAGCAGTTCTTGGGATAAACTCATTGCCTATTCCCCAAGGTTGTTTATAAAATAATCAATCAATAAATAATAAATAAATCAAAACATATTCTGAACAGTGCCTAGATTCAGTGGAAAAATTTTAGATTTAGTCTAATCCTACAACCCAAGCACATGAATAAAAGGTCTGCTCTTGTTTGGGGGTGGGGATGGGGGTGAGGAAGTACAGCTAGATTTCTCTCTCAATCATTCTTCATTCTCTTTGAGATGAGGTCTTACTTGCCAGTTAACATCCTGTTCGAATTCATGGGCTTGGTTTCATGTCTATTATCTCTGGGCCAGAAGTTCTTATCTCTCTTTTTGAGACAAGGTCTCTCTACAGCCCCAACTGGTCTGGAACTCGCTATGTAGACCAGGCTGGCCTCAATCTCATAGAGATCCACTTGCCTCTGCTTCCTGAGGGCTGGGATTAAAGGTATGCATCACCATGCCTGGCTATCTCTGGTAATTTTTGGCAGATGGGAACAAATGTCTATTAAGGAATGTGGAGATGCAAAGCAGAAAGAATCTGGGGTATGGTATTGTATTGGTTCCTATCCTCAACACATGACGAAATACCTGAAAAAACAAAAAACAATTTAAAGGAAGAGATAATCTGTTTTGGCTCAGAGATTGAAAAGTTACAGTCCATCATAGCAGGGGAAACGTGATAGCATTTAGGACAACAGAGCATGCATCTGGGACTCCTCACATCTTGGTGAACAAGGAAGCAGAGAGCTTGGACCAGAAGCAGGGCTTAACTGTTGATCCTCATTGTCTACCTCTAAGTGACTCACTTCCTCTAGCTAGACCCTACTTCCATGTTCCACAATCTCCCCAATGACAACAGGGGCTGGAGAGATGGATCAGTAGTTAAGAGCATTTGCTGCTTTTGCAGAGGACCCGGGTTTAGTTCCCAGAACCCACATGGTGGTTGACTCTCCAGTTCCATGGGATCTGACATCTTCTGACCTCTGCAGGTACTACATATACATAGTGTACACACAGGCCAAATAGTAATAAACTAAAAATAAATTAAAACAACAATACCACAAAAAACCCAGTGACAACAGCTGGGGGATATTTAAATGTGTCTCCCTGTAGGGAACATTTCACATTTAAATCATAGCATTCTGCTTCTGTCCACTCCATTCCCCTTCTAGACTCACAGCGATTTCATAACGCAAAATACATTCAACCCAACTTCAAAAGTCCCCAGAGCACAGTTCTAACAATGTTCAAAAGTCCAAAGTCTAAAGTCTCTTCTGAAACTCAAGGGAATCTGTTAATTATAAGCTCCTGTAATTTTTTAAAAAAAATTAATAAAAAAACCCAAACTGCATAATTCCAACTTAGATTGGCATAGAGTAAACATTTTCATTCTAAAAGCAGAATAGCATAAAAGTATCAGACTTTCAAAAATTCCCAGAAAAATACTACATCTTAAAACTGAACATTTTATAAAGGTTGATCAGATTAGAATTTCAGTGATTGTGGAGAGTTTGGAATGTTCCAGGTCCAGAGCCTAATTACCATTTATCTTGGGTCATCTTTAGTCCCCTAAATAACCACTTCTTGCCCAACTTTGTTTCTGACTTAATATCCTGTGACTAAGAGATAAAAACCTTTTGGAATGTATTAACTTAGCAGACCACCAGCTTCCACCAACTAAAAGGCTGAAATGCTATCAGAAAACACTTGAAGCCTATAGCTGAGATTTCACTTTTGCTGTAACCACCTACTTAGTGTTTCCACCAGTGTATTTGATGTTTTCATTGCTAATCTTAGCCTTTAACAGTTGTTCCGTCTCTCCAGTCTAGCACCAATGTATTTGAAAAGTGTCTTTATTTATGACTTTTCTTTGATCTGTTATTATAAAAGCTTCATGAAACTGTTATCACATTGGAACATGGAAGTTCCTGGGCCATGGTCACTCATATTTGGCTCAAGAATAAACTCTCTCTTATCACCTTTGAGGTGAGAATTACGCTTTTGTGTTGACAGATCAAAACAAGTCTGAAACCCAACAGAGCAAATACCAAACCCTGAAGCTACATGCGCAACATCTGGGGTTCTTGGTAGCAGCACGTGGGCTCCAATGGGCTTGGGTAATCCAATCTTTTTAGCTCTGCTGTCTGCAATACATGTGGCCCCTCCCTCTTTTGAGCTGGCTCCACTAGATGCCTGCAGGTTTACTCAACGAATGTCTCATGTTCCTGGCACCTACAGCATCCTGTGAACTCTATTGTAACTTGAGGTTCACCTTTGCACTTCATGCACACACAACTTCACTCAGGAAGTCCGTGTAGGAAATCCAACCCTGTTCCACAGTGTTTGGCTTCAGCAGCTTTCTGGACTCTTGGTGTAATCCTTAATGACCCCATAACTCCTATATTCTTCATGCCAGCCAAACTCTTACTATGTGGTAACCATGGCAGAGTTCATGGTGGAAGAACATATGAATGGAATGCCTTTTTTTTTTTTTTTTTTTTTTTTGATAGACTAGAAAATAGAAGGCTTGGGCTAGAATCAGGGATGAGCTGTAATTTCCAATGCCTGCTTCTGGTGGTCCATGGTCAAGTTCTAATACTGATTTTAAATGTGTACTGGCCCCCTTTCATCACAGCTATAGGGTGGCCCTGTTGGAGGAGAGAATCACCACAGTGGCAACACTATTCAAGTACTCTCCTTTTAAACTAAGGTTTTCAAGTGAGTTTACATTGTTACACCTCTCAACCTATGGGTCTTGTCCTCAAGGAACCTTTCCTATTAACCCAGTGCAGAGCTCCAGGTTTCTCTTCATTTGAGCCAATCTCTTTCAAATGCTGTTGTTTTGTCAGCAGATGCTTTATAAGTTTAAATTTTCTTATGCTTCTTTAAAGAACCTCACCAAACTGGATGTTTTTCCACATATGTTCTCTTCTTTCTCAGTGTGGATCAGGCTAAGAGCAATCATCAGTAGCAATGCCACAACCTGAGTGCTATTCTGTCTTTAAACTTCCTCTGCCAAACAAACTAGTTTATTTTTTTGAATTCAGCCTCACTCAAATTTTTGGGACCTGAGAAGAATGTAGCCAGATTCTTTGTCAGACTGTAACACAAATGGCTTCTAACCCAGTTCCCAATAGAGTCCTTGTTCTCTGTAACCTCATGTAGCCTTCACTATCCTTATTTCTATCAGCATTCTAGTCTTTTGACTTACCAGTTTCACCCATTAACCTTACCACAGCAACAGTCCTGCTCTTGCCCCCCCTAATTTTCCTATTAATTTCTTCTCTCATTTCAGTTACAGAATATCTGACAGAAACAATTTAAGAGATGTGAGGATTTATCTTAGTTCATAATTTGAGAGAGCATAGTCTGTCATGGCAGGAACATGACAGAGTTCATGGTGGTAGAGCATAAGGCTGGAATGCCTCATTTTTTGATAGACTAGGAAGCACAGAGTTTGGGCTATGCAGGGATGGGCTATCATTCACAATGCCTCATTCCAGTGGCCTACTTTCTCTAGGTAGGCTCCACTTCCTAAACTTTCCACAATCTCCTAAAATAGAGCACATTTTACTTTTGAAATACAATTCAGCATTAAATAGCAAATTTTGAGAGCCATCAGCAAACAGAATGTACTTAGAAGATGTTTGGAATGATGAAAGGGCATGTAAGGAATCTGTGCATGTATTAGACAGCTTAAAAAAGAGGAGAAAGATAACACTAGAATTTTAAGGGAGAAGAAATCCTTGGAAATTATCTGGTTCATTCTCTTACAACTGCATTTTAATGAGAGAAGAAATGAAATTTGAGAAGCTCATGTAATTGTTCATGATCATGAGTCACATAACAGTGATAATTATTTTCAAATATTTGAAAATTGTCATGTGGAAGAGGAATTAAATTATCTGGAATGAATAACTATGATGAAAGTAGGCAAACTTCAGAAAGATTTATTATAACATACAACAATGTTCCATTTCGAACATGAGAAACTGCTGTTGGAAGGAAGCCCAAGGAAAGTGTGGATGGTGTTTGGACAGAGAATTTCAGAGAGTGTAATGGTTTGATATTTTCTAAGTTTCAGTCCTAAGAACCATCTCAGCAATCAACCTCAAGTGAAGAGCTTACATATAGGAAATTTAAACAAGTGTATTTTTAGCAACTGATGGGTAGCTACCAGGGTAGTCATTAGTCCTGCAATGGTCTACCCTTCAGCATACATGATAATGCTATGTCCACCCTTCAGTGTACATGATAATGCTATGATCTACCCTTCAGTGTACATGCTAATGCTATGGTCCACCCTCCAGTGTACACGCTAATGCTATGTCCACCCTTCAGTATACATACTAATGCTGTGTCCACCCTTCAGTATACATGCTAATACTATGTCCACCCTTCAGTGTGCATGCGAATGCTATGTCCACCCTCCAGTATACATGCTAATGCTGAAGCAGAAAGATTGTGATTTCAAGGCTAGTCTGGACTACATAGTCTCTCTCTCTCTCTCTCTCTCTCTCTCTCACACACACACACATAATATTCTCAGTTTTACTTTGTTCTTGTTCGTCTCTCTCTCTCTCTCTCTCTCTCTCACACACACACACACACACACATAATATTCTCAGTTTTACTTTGTTCTTGTTCCTTAGTTCTATTTTGGCACTTTCATAGCAGTTTTCTCTGAGCTATTCATTTTTAAATACAAGCGTTAAGGCAGAAAGGCTGATAATATTGATAACTTTGTTTTTCAACTGACCTACACTTCATCTAGGTTAAAAGTATCTCCCAGGGGAACCAAGAGCCTCTTCTGACCTCCATGGGCACTGCACGACACAGGTGCACTTACCTACATGCAGACAATACATGCATACACACAAAATAAAAATAAGAAATTTTTTTTAAAAGTTAAAAAAATATAATTTTTTTTTTTTAAAAAGTATCTCTTTTCAAGACTAGCTTATTCATGGATCTTTCTTTCACAAGGTTGGCAGTAAAGAATTGCTATGCTACTATATCGACTCAGCTGAGTGGCTCTGGAAAACCCATGAGGCAACATTTAAAACAATTCTCAGACAGGTTGTCAATAAATTCTATGCAAAGATAGAAGAGCACACCAACCAAAATGTGAATTTTAAAATCACACTTGCCTTCTCTTGCCCTTCTTGTGAAGCAGTTGCAGAAGTCCTCTCTCCATGAATCATATACACACACACGTTAGCAAAAATACTAAATATGGGACCGGGCCTAGTGGTGCATACTTTTAATCCCAGTACTCTGGACGCAGAGACAGGTGGATCTCTGTGAGTTCAAGGCCAATCTGGTTTGTATAGTAAGTTCCAGGCTAGCCAGTGCTACATAGTAAGACCCTGTCTCCAAAACAAACAAACAAACAAACAAGCAAAATACTAAATACAAGAGAAGGAATTTGTTAATTATAAATAAAAATGAGATAGGAGGGTGGGTTCAGACCTCCGTCAGTGTAGCGGCTCTGATTTCAGGAGACCTACAGAGACTGCTGAACTCTGGCCTCCCTCTGGCAGAGGGCCTGAGAACACAGGGGACTTCCTGAGAGTCCCTGGATGCTGCCTCCACATGGTGGTGAGCTTCCCCTAAATGCGCCATACACATCCCCCTACCTGGGATTTTATGAGGCCCCTCCCAAGGCCCCAGGGCAGATCTGGCTTTTGGAGGCTAGGGCTGAGATCCTAGCAGACAGCCCAAGAAGGTGGGTTCGGACCTCTATCGAAGTAGTGGCTCTGATCTCAGCAGACCTCCAGAGAGCACTGAGCTCTGGCCTCCCTTGGGCCTCCCTCTGGCAGGAGGCCTGAGAATTCAAGGGACTGCCTGAGAGCCCCCGGATCCTGCCTCTACATGGTGAAGGAAGCCTGAGTGTACCTGACTGGAACCTGAATTGGGCTTCTGTGGGTATTCCTAAATAGCTGATCTGAGGCCATCAGTTCCCTCCAAATTAAAACAGAGAGAACCTGAACCCAGTACCAACCAGCTTTATATAACCAATAAAGAAAGGATCTAGGCACCCCTATAATACAAACAGAAGCATACTTCAACTTAATTCTCATATCAGAATCATAAACAACAAAAGAAATTCGCAGGGCAAAATCACAACGAAAGAATAATAAAATGGAAAACCAAAACATTATGTCCCCACCAAACTCCACCAATCCTGTAGATGAGTTCTACAAGAGACCCCCCCTCCAGAGATAATCCAGGACACTGAATTTAAAAGAACAATCATAAATATGATCAAAGAATTCAATGAATTTAAAGAATACATGAACAAACAAATCAAAGAATTAAAAGAAGATAGGGATAAACTTCTGAATGAATTCACAAAAGAGATAAAAACATTGAAGAAAACAGGCACAAATTAAGAAGGAAGTGCAAAACTCAGTAAGCCAACTTGAAACAACAGGGGAAAGCCTCACGGCTAGAATGAATGAAATGGAAAACAGAATATCAACACTGAAGGATAAAGTTGAAGAATTGGACCACTCAAGCAAAGATTATGGAGAATTAAAAAAACACAGGAATGAAATATGCAAGAGATGTGGGACACCATGAAAGGACAAAATCTGTGGATCATAGTAATAGAGGAAGGAGAAGAATTTCAGGTTAATGGTGTTGACCAGATCTTAAACAGGATTGTAGAAGAGAATTTCCCAAAATTAAGGAAAGACGTCACCATACAAGTACAGGAAGCACATAGAACACCAAATAGACAGGATCAGAAAAGAAACTCCCAATGACATATCATAGTAAAAACATTAAATGTTCAGAACAAAGAGAGAATAGTGAAAGCAGCAAAAGAAAAACAACAAGTCACATACAAAGGAAAGCCCATCAGAATTACAGCTATCTTATCAATGCAAACTATAAAGCCAGAAGAATCTGGACCAAGGTATTTCCAGTTCTGCATGACAATAGATGCCAGCCCAGAATACTTTACCCAGCAAAAATATCTATTATAGTTGTGGGGGAAAGAAAAATCTTCCATGACACAAATAGCCTGAAAGAATACATGTCCACAAAACCAGCCCTTCAAAGAATACTTGAAGCAAGAGAGAGCAGAGAGAGAAACAACTATACCCCAGGGGCAAAAAAAGAAAATAAATAAAGGTAAAATTGAGGAAACACAAAATTAGACAGAGAACACAAAAAGCAATCAAAATGATGGCAACCAATACACATCTTTCAATAATGACCTTAAGTATCAATGGACTGAACTCCCCAGTCAAAAGACACAGGCTAAGTGCATGGATTAAGAAACAAAATCATCTCTTTGCTGTCTGCAAGAAACCCATCTCACCTTT
Organism: Nannospalax galili; assembly: GCF_000622305.1. Classification (NCBI taxonomy): domain Eukaryota; kingdom Metazoa; phylum Chordata; class Mammalia; order Rodentia; family Spalacidae; genus Nannospalax; species Nannospalax galili. The sequence continues at coordinate 278,712 of NW_008344599.1, read as the reverse complement.
AAAGATAGGCACTACCTTAAGGTAAAAGGATGGAAAAGAATATTCCAAGCAAATGGCACTAAGAAACAAGCAGGGGTCGCAATTCTAATATATGACAAAATAGACTTCAAAGTAAAACTAATTAGAAGTGATAAGGAGGGTCACTTCATCCTCATCAAAAGAACAGTTAACCAAGAAGATATTACAATCCTTAACATATATGCACCAAACTCTGTTGTACCCAAATTCATAAAAACAACACTACAGGACTTTAAGACACAGATTAACCCCAACTCAGTACTAGACTTCAATACCCCACTGTCACCATTAAACAGGTCAACTGGACAAAGAATAAACAGAGAGGCAACTGAATTAAGTGATACCATACATCAAATGGACCTAACAGACACTTTTTGAATATTCCACCAAA